>NW_020262669.1:0-8870 GCF_003255815.1 Theropithecus gelada | reverse complement strand
AAAAAAAAAAAAAAAAAAAAAAAAAAAAAAAAAAAAAAAAAAAATTAAATTGGTGTGGTGGCACGTGCCTGTAGTCCCAGCTACTCGGGAGGCTGAGGCAGAAGAATTGCTTGAACCCAGGAGGTGAAGGTTGCAGGCAGTGAGCTGAGATCATGCCACTGCACTACAGCCTGGACAACAGAGCAAGACTGCATCTAAAAAAAAAAGAAAACCCAACATTTATCTGGGTGTGGGGGTACATACCTGTAATCCCAGCTACTTGGGAGGCTGAGGCAAGAGAATTGCTTGAACCCCAATGGCAGAAGTTGCTTTGAGCCAATATCGCATCATTGCACTCCAACCTGGGCAACAGAGCAAAACTCCGTCTCAAAAAACAAACAAACAAACAAAAAAAGAAAAAGCAGGGGATAGTGAGAGGTGTGGGTGCTGTTTTAGGATGTTGGGGGAAGGCCTCTCTCAGGTTATGATTGAGATCTGAAGTAAATTAGCAAGTGAGCCCTGTGGGGAAGAGTATTCCAGGTGGATGGAACAGCCAGTGCAAAGGCCCAGAGGCAGGCGTGTGGCAGGTGTGTGAAGAACTGTGAAGAGGCCTGTTTGTGGCTGGAACAGATGTGGGCAGGGGTAGAGGGAAGGTAGGCTTGGGGTGAGGGTGAGCCTTGGACTGGCAAAGACTTTGACCTTTGTTTTAACTATGATATGAACAGAAGTAACACCATCTGATCTAGGGTTTAAAGGATCCCTCTGCTAAGGCAAGTGAAAGGTTGACACGTTCTTGCTCTGTTGCCCAGACTGGAGTGCAGTGGCATGAATACAGTTCATTACAGCATTGACCTCCTAGTCTCAAGCGATCTTCCCACTTCAGCCTCCCAAGTAGCTGGGACCATAGGTGTGCGCCACAATAACTGGCTAAATTTTTTAGTTTTTCGTAGAGACAGGGTCTCACTTTGTTATCTGGGCTAGTTTTGCACTCCTGGGCTCAAGAGATCCTCCCGCCTCAGCCTCCCAAATTGCTGGGATTACATGCGTGAGTCACCGCACACCTGGCTGGTTGGCAGAGTTTCTAACAGAGGGATCAGGACCTGGACACATTAATTTTAAGTGTCACTACACATGGGACCATCAGTTATTGCAATGCGATGCAACGAGATGTGGCCTAGAACCTCCGGTGAGGATCTCTTGCCAGAATGAGCCTGAATCTGATCTAATTCCCAGTTTACAGGAGATCCTGGGAACAGAAGGACATCTTGAACAACACCACAAAGATACTGTCAGCCTAATCCAGAATGTGAAAAATTGTACAGGGCCAATGACCCAGTTGATTGAGGAAATCAATGGCATATAAAAGAATGGGTAACAGTTACAGATTTAAAAAACTTCAAAGACATTTCAAACAAAATTCAGATTCTGATTTGAACAAACCAATCTTAAAAGACATTGATATCCCAGCACTTTGGGAGGCCAAGGTGAGAGGATTGCTTGAGCCCAAGAATTGGAGGCCAGCCTGCGAAATAAAGGGAGACTCCATCTCAAAAAAAAAAAAAAAAAAGTTTTTTTAAATTAGCTGGGTGTGGTGGTGTGTGCCTGTAATCACAGCTACTCAGGAGGCTGAGACAAGAGGATCGCTTGAGCCTGGGAAGCAGAGGTTGCAGTGAGCAGAGATTGTGCCACCACACTCCAGCCTGGGAAACAGAGCAAGACCCTATCTTTAAAAAAAAAAAAAGGACAGCCGGGCGCGGTGGCTCACGCCTGTAATCCCAGCACTTTGGGAGGCCGAGGCGGGCGGATCACGAGGTCAGGAGATCGAGACCATCCTGGTGAACACGGTGAAACCCTGTCTCTACTAAAAATACAAAAAATTAGCCGGGCGTGGTGGGCACCTGTAGTCCCAGCTACTTGGGAGGCTGAGGCAGGAGAATGGTGGGAACCTGGGAGGCAGAGCTTGCAGTGAGCCGAGATCACACCACTGCACTCCAGCCTGGGTAGCAGAGCAAGACTCCGTCTCAAAAAAAAAAAAAAAAGGACAGGCGAGGCACGGTGGCTCACACCTGTAATCCTAGCCTATTGGGAGGCCAACGCGGGCGAATCACCAGGTCAGGAGTTCCAGACCAGCCTGACCAACATGGCGAAACCCCGTCTCTACTAAAAATATAAAAATTATATGGGTGTGGTGGTGCACACTGGTAGTCTCAGCTACTTGGGAGCTCGTGAGGCTGAGGCAGGAGAATCACTTGAACCTGAGAGGCGGAGGTTGCAGTGAGCCGAGATCGCGCCACTGCACTCCAGCCTGGGCAACAGAGCAAGACTCCGTCTCAAAAAAAAAAAAAAAAAAGGACATTTATGAGACTATCAGAGAAATGTGAAAATGTGAACACTGATTATGAATACAATGAATGAATAACAGAATTGTTCATTGTGATAGGTGTGAAAGTGAGTATTGCAGTTTTGACTTTTAAAAAATAAACTTTAACAGGGAGTTATTGTGTTTGTTGTTGTTGTTGAAGGTGGGCTCCCTCTGTCACCCAGGCTGGAGTGCAGTGGAGTGATCATAGCTCACTGCAGCCTCGTCCTCCCAGGCTCAGGTGATCCTCTCACCTCAGCCTCCTGAGTAACTGGGACTACAAGTGTGCACCACCACACCGGGCTCACTTTTTGTAGAGAGAGGGTTTCCCTATGTTACCCAGACTGGTCTTGAACTCTTGGGCTCAAGAGATCCACGTGCCTTGGACTCCCAAAGTGCTGAGATTACAGGTGTGAGCCACCACGCTCGGCCAGAGTTATTATTTAATGGGTAGTTTTTGTTGGAAACAATGGAAACATTTTGGGCATAAATAGTGGTGATGGTTATACAACATTGTGAATATATTTTTTGTTTGATTTTTTTGAGACAGAGTTTCGCTCTCGTTGCCCAGACTGGGGTGCAGTGGCACGATCTCCGCTCACCGCAACTTCCACCTCCCGGGTTCAAGCGATTCTCCTGCCTTAGCCTCCCGAGTAGCTGGGATTACAGGTGCCTGCCGTCACGCCTGGCTAATTTTTGTATTTTTAGTAGGGACCGGGTTTTACCATGTTGTCCAGGCTGGTCTCGAACTCCTGACCTTAAGTGATCTGCCCGCCTCAGCCTCCCAAAGTGTTGGGATTATAGGCATGAGCCACCACACCTGGCCCCATTGCCTTAATTTTAAAAGAAGAAAACCTTAAACTTCATTCCTTTTCAAAGTGCACTGACATATAAAAAAAATAGTAATATTAAATCCAAGAAGAATTTAGCACATATTTATTTCCTATGAAGTTCTAAAATTTTTCACATTTCTTTTGGGATTTTTTTTTTTTTTTTTCCTTGAATCAGAGTCTTGCCCTTTTGCCCAGGCTGATCTTGAACCCCTGGACTCAAGCAATCCTCCTGCCTCGGCCCCTCAACATGGTAGGGTTAGAGGTGTGAGCCACTGTGCCTGGCCCACATTTCTCACATCTTATCAATTTATTAAGGCTTTAAGATGGTAAAGCCTCAGCCAAGGTGTGGCCAGCTAGGAGGTGGCAAAGTTAGGATCTGATTCCAATCTCATCTTTCAGTTCTCTATTATTCTGTTTTGTGCTACCTCTGTAGAACTTAAGCCAATAAAGTGTTAATATCTTGGAATTTTTTTTTTTTTAAACTTTAGCTAATGATATATGCATTGCTTAAGTTTTTTGATGAACTGATAGGTGCAATTTCGTCAGAAATGCCTAAAAAATCCTGAACTGGTCTGGGCACAGTGGCTCATGCCTGGCCAACATGGCGAAACCCCATCTACACTAAAAAAACAAAAATTAACCAGGCGCTTGACGGTAATCCCAGCTACTCAGGAGGCTGAGGCAGGAGAATCGCTTGAACTCGGGAGGTGGAGGCTGCAGTGAGCCAAGATCATGCCACTGCGCTCCAGGTTGGGTGACAGAGTGAGACTCCGTCAAAAAAAAAAAAAAAAAAAATCAGCCAGGCGCAGTGGCTCACGTGGCCACCAGCTCAGGATTTATTTATTTATTTATTTATTTATTTATTTATTTATTTATTTTGAGACAGAGTTTTGCTGTAGTCCCAGCACTTTGGGAGGCCGAGGCAGGTAGATCACCTGAGGTCTGAGGTCAGGAGTTTGAGGCCAGCCTGACCAACATGGAGAAATCCCATCTCTACCAAAAACACAAAAATTAGCCGGGCGTGGTGGCGCATGCCTGTAATCCTAGCTACTGGGGAGGCTGAGGCTGGAGAATTGCTTGAACCCGGGAGGTGGAGGTTGCGGTGAGCCAAGATCGCGCCATTGCACTCCAGCCTGGGCAACAAGAGCAAAACTCTGTCTCAAAATAAATAAATAAATAAATAAATAAATCCTGAGCTGGTGGCCACGTGGGTAGAAATGTTAGAAAGCAGTGTAGCGAAGTGCTAGTGGGAGAACCCTGGAGGTGCACAAGGTGTTCCTTGTACAATTCCCTCAACTTTGCTGCATGTTTGAAAAATGTCTTCATAAAATGTCAAGGGCAAAAATGTCCTTAACTCTTAGAAACGTGTATTAAATTACTTTCTGTAATTTGCCTTAAAATAATCTTTAAAGGCCAGGCGCGGTGGCTCAAGCCTGTAATCCCAGCACTTTGGGAGGCCGAGACGGGCGGATCATGAGGTCAGGAGATCGAGACCATCCTGGCTGACACGGTGAAACCCCGTCTCTACTAAAAAATACAAAAACTTAGCCGGGCGAGGTGGCGGGCGCCTGTAGTCCCAGCTACTCGGGAGGCTGAGGCAGGAGAATGGCGTAAACCCGGGAGGTGGAGCTTGCAGTGAGCTGAGATCCGGCCTCTGCACTCCAGCCTGGGCGACAGAGCGAGACTCCGTCTCAAAAAAAAAAAAAAAAAAAAAAAAAAATATTTAAAAAGCAATAGGTAGCCAGGCACGGTGGCTCACACCTGTAATCCCAGCACTTTGGGAGGCCAAGGCAGGCAGATCACCTGAGGTCAGGAGTTCAAGACCAGCCTGGCCAACATGGCGAAACCCCGTCTCTACTAAAAATACAAAAATTAGCCAGGCTTGGTGGCAGGCGCCTGTAATTTCAGCTACTCAGGAGGTTGAGGCAGGAGAACTGCTTGAACATAAGAGGCGGAGGTTACAGTGAGCTGAGATGGTGCCACTGCACTCCAGCCTGGGAAACGGAGTGAGACTGTCTCAAAAAAAAAAAAAAAGATAAATAAATAAATAAAAAGCAATAGGTAAAATAAAAATATCAGGACAGGGTACAGTGACTCACACCTGTAATCCCAGCACTTTGGGAGGCTGGGATGGAAACTCTTGAGGCCTGGAATTTGAGACCAGTGTGGGCTATATAGTGAGACCTTCTCTATAAAAAATAAAAATAAGAAATTTAGCCAGGTGTGATGGCATGCATCTGTAGTCCCAGCTGCTTGGAGGCCGAGGCGGGAGGATCACTTGAGTCTAGGAGTCCAAGGCCAAGGCCACAGTGAACTATGATCATGCTACTGCACCCCAGCTTAGACAACAAAGCAAAACCCCATCTCAAAAAAAGAAGAGGCAGAAAAGGATATAGATGAAGTAAAAGCTGCAGAAAGTTGATGACTATTGAAATGAGGCTGGGTGCTGCGCACCTGAGGGCTCACTGTATCATTCTACTTTTGTGTATGTTTGCAAACTTCTTTGCTAGATAAGAAATTCATCTAGCAGCAGCTCATGCCTGTAACCCCAGCACTTTGGGAGGCCGAGGCGGGCAGATCACCTGAAGTCAGGAGTTCGAGACCAGCCTGGGCAACATGGTGAAACCCCGTCTCTACCAAAAATACAAAAATTAGCTGGGCGTGGTGGCACATATCTGTAATCACAGCTACTTGGGAGGCTGAGGCAGGAGAATCGCTTAAACCCGGGAGGCGGAGGCTGCAGTGAGCCAAGATCACACTGCCGTACTCCAGCCTGGGTGACAGAGTGAGACTCCGTCTCAAAAAAAAAAAAAAAAAGAAATTTAGAAGTGCGTCTGGTTTCCTTGTGAAGAGGAGGCAAGAGAAAAAGGGTGGAAGAAGTGTGAGTGGGTTTAGGGTCTGTGTTGCAAGCTAGTTCCTGTGCTCAAGTTTGAAGAGTTCTTGTGCTTTCAAGTTTGAAGAGTCTCTAGGGTCTGGATCTAGTTGGCTTCAGGCTTTCCCTGACTGAGGAAGCCCCCAAGGTCCGCAGTCCAGCTTGGGTTACCCTCTCCTTCCCCACTTCTCACCGCCGGACACCTTGGCCCTTTTTGAAAGTGAGGCCCAGGGCGGCCCCAGCCCTGCCCCTCCTCCCAGCTCCACATCTGGTCCTGATGTCAACAGCCAGGGTGGGCGGTGGCCATGTTTTTCAGCTCCCGCCCAGCCTCAGGGGAGGGGTGGACTGCCCTGTTCCCACCCCTTACTCACAGTGACTGACACGGGTCACACACGCAGTAGACTAAAGGCCAGGAACAAACTTTAATTCCCAAACCGGACCCTTAAATCACAAGGACGTCAGATCTGGCTCAATCCCTGACAGGGTGAATTGGAACCTGGCCCCTACTTGGTCTCTAACCCCTTCCACTGGGTCTAGTGGGGACTCTGATGCCAAATAGGGGCTGTAGATCAGTGAGGACGTACGTGTGTATGGAGGGGTAGCAGGAGCCGCTTGGTTACATAAGCACGTGTTGGGGTGGGGCAGGTGTCCCTCTGGTCTGAGGGTCCTCGTATGTCCAAGGTCTCCGTGCATAATTGCAGACCCAGATGTCTCTGCATTTGGGGGAATCAGGGTGCTTAAAAAGGGGTGACTGAGGGCTGCACTTGAGAAGGTGGCTGGGGACTGTGCCTCCGTAGGAGCGGCGTGTCTAAGTGGGAAGATACTCCGGGAAACCAGGACGATGTCATATGTGGGTAGCTGTGTGGACTAGTGGTTGGGGGTATGTGGACATCGGTGGTCACAGGCTGGGAGAGTGGTGCAGCCACGAGAGGGAGCATGTGTCAGGGCCATAGACAGTGACGGTCTCTCTGTGGCATGACTCAGGAGGGGGCATGCTGTTCCCTGTGCCAGGCACCAGAGACAGGGACACTGAGAAGTTTGATGAATGGAGAGGGCGTGTGAGCTGTGAATATGTGTGGCTGTTTCTGTGGCTTATAAAGGTGACAGGCAGACTCCCACATTTCAGGTGAAGATCCAGGGGAGTTGGTGGGTTACCTGGCTATGTGCTCGTGATTGCAGATGGACTATATTGATGTCTGTGGAAAGCTAACGCAGCAGTTGCTTTGTGGCTCTTGTAGTTGTGTATGAGTGTGTGGTTGTGCATCTTAACAGCAGCATGAGTCAAGTGAGTGAGTGTGTGGGCCGTGGGACAGTCTCCGGAAAACAGCTGCAGGTGTGTAATGTGGCTGCCTGCAGTGTACACTTTGGAGACATTAACCCTGTCCATACCCACTGTTGAGGCTGGAGGCACCGTCCCGGGCACCCACCACCTCCAAGTTGCCTTCCTTCATGTGGTCTGCGTGGTGGAATGAAGGTCAGTGGGACGGACTTGCAGTTGGAAGGCTGGGGGGATGTTGAAAAGGCCACTGATGGTGGGCTTGAGGCTCAGGGAGTCCAGTGGGCACGAGCTCTCCAGGGAGAAGGCTTGCAGGATGGTGGTGAAGAAGAGGAAGAGCTCTGCTTTTGCCAGGCCCTCTCCGAGGCAGACACGCTTCCCTTGTGAGGAGAGAGAGAGAGAAAGGGCTGAGCCAGTCCTCCTCACACCTAGGCCCACGGGGAGAACAGGGGGGCCAACAGTAAGCCCAGGGTGCAGAAGGGTGCCCCCAGCTGGCACAGATGCCTGGAGTTTGCCAGCGCCTGCTCGTGATACCCAAGGCTGCAACAGATACCTAAGGAGAAGGGCAGGAACGCCTCATGCTTCCTGAACCGTCCATCTGCATCCAGGAAACGGTCTGGGTTGAACTCTTCTGGGTGCTTGAAGATGCTGGGGTCATGCAGGATGGAGCCAAGGAGGGGAAAGACCTCCGTGCCCTGAGGGGAAATAATAATCAAGCTACAAATCCCTTCCCACTCCAGTCTATTCGGTCCTCGAGTATGGAGCACAAGTCTGGGGTGCCAGGGACACGAGTTTACAAACATAACGGCATCAACATTTGTTGAGTGTTGAGTGGCATGCAGCAGCTCATGCCTGTAATCCCAGCCACGTGGGAGGCTGAGGTGAGAGAAGCATTTGAGCCCAGGAGTTTGAGACCGGCCTGGGCAATATAACAAGACCTTGTCTCTCCGAAAAATGAAAAAATTAGCCAGGCATGGTGGCGTGAGCCCATAGTCCCAGCTGCTCAGGAGGCTGAGGTGAGAGGATCACTTGAGCCCAGGAGTTCAAGGCTGCTGTGAGCTATGCTTGTACCACTGCACCCCAGCCTGGGAGGCAGAGAGAGACCCTGTCAAGAAAGAAAGAGAGGAAGGGAGGAAGGGAGGAAGGGAGGAAGGGAGGAAGGAAGGAAGGAAGGAAGGAAGGAAGGAAGGAAGGGAGGAAGAGAGAGGGAAAGAAAGAAAAGGAAAGAAAGAGGGAAGGAAGGAACGAAAGAAAAGAAAAGAAAGCCGGGTGTAGTGGCTCAAGCCTGTAATCCCAGCACTTTGGGAGGCCAAGGCGGGCAGATCACGAGCTCAGGAGATTGAGACCATCTTGGCTGACACGGTGAAACCCCGTCTCTACTAAAAATACAAAAAAATTAGCCAGGCCTGGTGACGGGCACCTGTAGTCCCAGCTATTGGGGAGGCTGAGGCAGGAGAATGGCGTGAACGCGGGAGGTGGAGCTTGCAGTGAGCCAAGATCGCGTCACTGCACTCCAGCCTGGGCGACAGAGCGAGACTCCGTCTCAAAAAA
>NW_020262668.1:0-2841 GCF_003255815.1 Theropithecus gelada | reverse complement strand
CCGCGCGCCCCCGCCCCCGCCCCGCGCCGGGGCGCGCGCCGCACTCCGAAAGGGACGGTTAGGAGCGCGCGCTTCGATCGGGCCCAGCGCGGCGGCGGCGGCGCCTTCCAGAAATTTCCGCGTCCCTCAACCCACACTGAAAAACCAACTGGGCGCGTCCCCGCGCCTGTTGGGCGGAAGGCGCCCCCTCCCCCGCGGGTGCCCGCTCCCCTCCCCCACCCGCGCCCCCTCCCCGCCCCCTGCCCCGGACGGCGGGTCAAGTGCGGGCCCTCCGGGGCAGCGCCGGCCCTCCAGACCCGGGCGGCAGCGGCGGCGGCGGGCGGCGGCCGCGGGCCGGTGTGATTGATAGGGACGGCGGCGGCGAGAGCGGCGGCGGCGGCGGCGGAGCGGTTGAGTGACAGCTTACCTGGGTGCCAATCTTCATCACACTGACAAGCGGCTGCAGCAATCGGGACCCGCAGTGCCGCGCCCGCGTCCAACCGTCACGCCGACGCTGGGCCACGCGACACAGCCTCGCTCAATGGGAGGAGGGCGACGCCGACGCGCGCCGCATCAATATTCAGAGAGGGGGCGGGGCCCGTCGGAGACGGGCCCCGCCCCTCCCTGCGCGGCGGCGGGCGCGGGGCGGGGCCTAAGCGCTGGGGGAGGAGAGCGAGGGCGGGGACCGGGTCGTGGCCGGCCCCGCCTCCATCCCCGCCCGCACCCGGAGCTAGGCCCTGCCCCCAACCGGCCGCGCCCGAGCGCGAGGAGCTGTCTGCCCCGCCCCGAAGGCAGAGCCTCCCGCCTTATGACTATGCAGTAGGGGCGTGGCCTCAGCGCGCGTCACGCCCCCTCCGCGCGTTTGGTTGCTGCCCAGAAGAGGTGTGTGGAGCCGGGCGAAACCATCTGCCTCGAGCAGACGGGGAGGGAGGGCTGTACCATCCGTAGCCCCGGGCGTCCCGGCGCCGAAGGCCCCCATTCTGTGTGTGCCCCGTTTGAATGTAAGCCCGCGGGAGCCTCGCAGCCTTTCTCCTCAGGCTCCAGAGCCCGGGTGGGCAAGGGCCTGGGCAGCACAGTGGATGCTCACGTGCCTCCCAGCCTGCGGCAGCGCGAGTGCTTAGCACCTGAAGCTTTACCCTGGGCGCTGGCTTCCCTCGGTGTAAGGACCCCAGCAAGGACTCATGATGTCCACGGGTGCTTCGGGGTGGCCTCTGGGCTACTTGTCCTCACTTGAACACACCTTCCGGCCCAGGCGAGCCTTGCCGGTCTAGGTGACCAACGCAGCCACCAGATAAAGGGCACCTGCCTTAGGGGATGCCCACAAGTGTCTGCATTTCAAACTGTGCTTTGAAAGACCACCTTAACTGATCACTGCCACAATGAACCCACAAGTGCCGATGGTGGCTTTGGTCTCCAAGATGTAAGGAAAGGGCGACACATTCCCCAGTGCATAGGAAAGCACACGGTTTGCCTGCCCAGCCTTCAATACTCATAAACATCCATTTATGCAGTGGCCCACCTAGTGCCATCAGTGCCTTGAGTCCATACACAGCGGGGGAAGGGGAGCTCTGTGGGTCCCCACTCCTCCCGGAAGGAAGGCAGGCCCAGGACAGAAGCTGATTGCTGGAGGGAGCCATGGGTAGGTCTAGAACAGCTCGGAGGACATCCCTCCTGTGTCTTCAGAGCTCCACACCGCCAAGAGCCCTTGGCCAAGTGCTGTGCAGCTGCAGAGCCCTCTCTTTCAGAAAGATGGAGGGCAGCAGGGTGGGCAAGAGGGAGGCTCTAAGATACTTGCCTCAGGAGGGAAGTTCAAGGGGACAGAAAAAGCTCAGTATTGAAGACTGAGCATAATCTGCAGAGCCTAGTGCAAGATGCAGATGCAAGTGTCAAGAGGTGTTGGAGCAGAGAGACTCCACAGGGGCTGGGTAAACTGAAGCTGAGACCTGCTGGGCTGCACCCCCAGGAGATTAAGGCATTCTTACTAATAGGATGAGATAGGAGGTCGGAACAAGACACAGGTCACAAGGATCCTGCGGGTAAAACAGGATGCAGTAAAGAAGCCGGCCAAATAGCACCAAAACCAAGATGGCGGGGAAATTAACCTGTGGCCTTCCTCACTGCTGATTATACACTAATTATCATATATTAGCTTGGTAAAACACACTCCCGCCAGCGACATGACCGTTGACAAATGCCCTGGCAACGTTTGGAAGATACCCTAAATGGTCTAAAAGGGGCCGGGCGCAGTGGCTCATGCCAGTAATCCCAGCACTTTGGGGAGGCCAAGGCGGGCGGATCACTTGAGGTCAGCAGTCGAGACCAGCCTGGCCAATATGGTGAAACCCCATCTCTACTAAAAATACCAAAAAGCTAGGCAGGCGTGGTAGTGTACGCCTGTAGTCCCAGCTACTTGGGTGGCTGAGGCAGGAGAATCGCTTGAACCCGGGAAGGAGAGGTTGCAGTGAGCCGAGATCATGTCATTGCACTCCAGCCTGGGCGACAGAGCGAGACTCCATCTCAAATAAATAAATAAATAAATAAATGGATGGAAGAGGAATCCTAAGTTCTGGGAATTCCCCACCCCTTTCCCAGAAAACCCATGAATGATCCACCCCTTGTTTAGCACATGATCGGGAAATAACCAATGTAATTCAGGAACGGATTCTAGGGGAAAAAAAAAAAAAGGACCATAAAAATAGCCACTAGCAGCAGCCCTTGGGGCTGCTCTGTCTATGGAGTAGCCATTCTTTTGTTTATTTACTTCTGTAATAAACTCACTTTCACTTCACTCTGTGGGTTCTCCCTGAATTCTTTCTTGTGTGAGCTCCAAGAACCCTCCCTTGGGATCTGGATTGAGACCCC
>NW_020262667.1:0-2842 GCF_003255815.1 Theropithecus gelada | reverse complement strand
CTGCTTGGTGCATGCAGGACGCTGGGGGCCAGGTGTCCCCTCAGCAGGACATCCCTGCCCTCCAGCCCGCCAGGTGCTCACACAAAAGGAGGCAGCGGCCGGCATACCAGGCGCCCACCCAGGCAGGAGCTGGCCCTGGAGCCAACCCCGTCCACGCCAGCCTCCTGAACACAGGTGTGGTTTCCACATGGTGAGTGGGAGCATCAGCCACCAAGGCGGGGAAGCCACAGCACCATCAGGCCCTGCTGGGGAGGCTTCGGAGAGCTGCGAAGGCTCAGTCAGACGGCCTTCCTCCCAGCCCGCAGCCAGCCACCTCCATTCTGGGCACTCCTGGGAACTGACATGAGGAATGAGGTTGTTCTTATTTCAAGCCACGCACGCTGCTCTCCGGCTCCTGGGAAGAAGCCTTCCATAGAACAAGGTCTCGGTGCCAGCACCGCCCCTTGGCTGCCGGCCCACGCTGCTGGATTCTCGGGTGGAACTCGACCCACAGGGACAGCCAGCCCCAGAGTCTGCACTGGGAGAGGAGGGACCAGGGCCAGGCCCAGGACACGGCCACCTCCCACCCACTCCACTCCGCCAAGATCACTCAGAGAAGAGCCTGGGCCACGCGGCTGCTGCAGGAGCCCTACAGGGCAAGGGTGAGGACAGCCCAAGGAAGGGGTGGGCATCTGCCCAGACAGGTCTGCCAGAGGAGGCCTGGTGACCAGGTCCCAGGCAGGCAAGACTCAGCCTTGGTGGGTCCTGAGGACAGAGGAGGCCCAGGAGCACCCGGGAGAGAGGTGGAGGGACACCAGGAGAGCCAGGAGCGTGAACACAGCGGAACTCATCACAGAGGCTGAAGTCCAGCCCCAAGTCACGTGCAGCAGGAACAAGCAGCCACTCTGGGGCATGAGGTGGAGGCGAGACGGCAAAGAGGGTGCCCGCGGCCTGGGGAGAGCGGGGCTGCTGCCCACGACTGCTGGACAGAGGCTCCCACGCTCTGCTGCCCGCGTCACGCCATTCGGTGAATGTCACGCAGAGTCTGCAGACAGGAAGGGAGGCACGAGCGGGAGCGCGGCAAGCGCCTGCCTCGGCCGTCAGGGAGGACTCCCGGGCTCACTGGAAGGAGGTGCCACGATTTCAGCTTTGGTAGCTTTTCTCTTCTTTTAAATTTTCTAAAGCTCATTAATTGTCTTTAATGTTTCTCATTTTTGATGACAATAAAATATCCTTTTTAAGTCTTGTACTTTGTGATGGGAGCAGCCTTCCTGTGTTCACGCGCGTCCTGCACCCGGTGGGAAGCAGAGTCAGGAGGCGGCTGGTCGAGCTGCACCTCGGGGGCTCCCTGCACACACCCCCCCGCCTCCTGCAGCCACACGCACTGCCCACGCGGCCCTCCCTGGCCCCGTCACTACATGGACCCCGGGGCTTCTCCTCTTGCCTACGTGGATGCAGTTTCTCCTCCTGCTGGGCACGGTGCTGCCTGCCCTGGTCACTCTGCATGGGGCAGGGCTTCCAGGACAAGCTGGGCTGGGGCCTGGGAGCTGGCTTAGACTGGCCAGGCAGAGCCACACAGAGGGCCTTCCAGAATCAAGAGGTGGGTGTCAGATCTGTGTGAGTCAGCTCAGGACCACAGTGGGGCGGCTCGCACCGCAGACCTGGATCCTCCCAGGCCTAGGGACCAGGAATCTGAGATGGGGATGCAGGCAGGGCTGGTTTCTCTCAAGCCCTCTCTCCTTGGCTTATACACACCGTCTCCTCCCTGGGTCCTCACATGGCCATCCCTCTGTGTGCCCGTGTCCTAAGCTTCTCTTCTCAGAAGAACACACATCAGATTAGATTAGTGACCTCATAGGAACGTAATGACCTCTGTAAAGACCCCATCTCCAAATACAGTCACATTGCGAGGCCGGGGATTAAGACTTCAATATATGAATTTGTAGCACTCACAATGTAACTCATAACAGTCCATACTCTGGCCCCCCAAAATTCATGTTCTTCTCACATGCAAAATACATTGATCCTATCTCAGCATCCCCCAAACTTAGCCCTTTCAGCATCAATTCTCAGCCTGAAATCTCATCAAAACATCACCTTAATCAGGTATGGGTGAAACCTGGTGTGATTCATTCCGGGGTAAAATTCAGCCCATAAGAGACATGTTGGGTGCCAGAAACAAGGACCAGGCAGGAGAGGCAGAGGTGGAGACAGACATTTTCAAAGATAAAGCTGGGCACTAGGTCATGTAGCAAGGGCAGATTTTCAACAGAAATAACTATTGCAACAGAAGAAAGAGTCTGGCAAGACCTGAACTCACCTCCATCTGTGCAGAGGCAACAGCCTTGTAAAGGGAGACGGTACAGGGAGCAGGGAGGGTGCTCGGGGCTCAGGCGTCGGGGAAGGGAAAAGTTGCCCCGTGCTGGTCAGCGTCCCTGGGATGGGGCCCGCTGTGTCCGCGCCGGCCACTGTTGAGGTCAGGATTCTGTCCTCCCGGAGCCTGGAGACACCGGCCCATCTTCCCAATGGGGACACTTCAGGGAGTGGCTCTCCGGTCCCGAGAAAGACCCTCCTGGGTCACAGGAGATGCACAGACATCGGGAACGGACAGAAGGACGTGTGGTTGCAGCCCTTTCAGCAGACGCCCTGAGAAAGGGAGGTCGGGGTTGGAGCAAACAGTCAGTTCTGGTGCACGGAGCTTTCTCACGCAGGTGTTGACGGGGCAGGGGTCGGCCTAGGGGTGCGGCCAGAAGCTGTTAGAATCTGTTAGTGTCTGCTCAAGTCTTTACGAGCCAAAGCTGAGGCCGAGTGGAGACGCTCCAAGGAGCCTGGCTGGAACTCAGTCAAGGAGATGGTCTTGTTA
>NW_020262666.1:0-2842 GCF_003255815.1 Theropithecus gelada | reverse complement strand
CCTATCACCTGCATTTAATTTATATAATAAAATACATTTAATTTATAAATTATGTTAAAAGTACACATTGACACATGAAAGGTTTCAAGAAATCCTATACTAGAGCAAAGAAACCCATTTAACTGTATTCAGCCACTTGTTTCTCATAATATTTCATTCAAAAGCTTTATTTTCCATATAAAATGTACGAACACCTTACAGAGCACTCTTTGGGAAAGGATGACCGACTTTTAAAAGGAAGACCTAAACAAACCAGTCAACAGAAACGGAGTGCTGCTCTGGTGCCATGCCCGAGACAACTGCCAATAGTCCTCTGCCACTCGCCATCCTTGCATCAGCATCTGGGACATGGTAATTACACTTGACGGCTTGTCACTCCACCTCTCCTCACTCCTCAGCTCACAGAAAAGAGATTTGTGAAATACCAGCTCTGGTCTTGGCAAATATTTGTTTCCCCCTGGCACCCTGGAAAATGCATTTTTAAAACTCTTCCTACACTTGCGGTATGGCAGCAGCTTTATCAGTATGTGAAGATAGAGCGATGATGTGGCTTGGATACTTGACATTTTGTATTGTTGCAAAGTGGCAAATTACACTGAGCTGTAAATGCACTGTAAACGGTGTTGTGCTGAATTATAAAGACAATTAGCATATTTCTTCCTTGTTTCTCATTTTAGTTTGTAAACATGGAAAGCAGAGTGCAGTAAGCTTTACAAGCCTTATCTGTAAAATGAGCACAGTGATACTCACGTTACAGACTTTTGTAAGCCAGAATTTTTAGAATGCTAAACTACCTAAGAGAATACAAAAAACATAGCAGCATCCAATAAATGACAATTCTTAGTATTACTTCCACGCCTCCTGTTAACATTAAACTCTTGGAGGATGGAAGAAAGCATGGCTGTGAGGCACATAAAATCACCAGAGGAAATCAGAATACTGCAATGTTTGAGGTTCCTTGAAATTTTTTAAAGCGTGTAAGGGTCCTTAGACATGATCTTTTACAGATGAGAACAAGATGAAATGAGATTGATAAAAATTAATCAATTTGCCTACGTTTTGCACAGGAGCATAAATTACCAGCAGACAACATCTGGATTCCATACTAAGAACAAGCATCTCACTACAAAGTTACAAACTGAACATGCCTTCATGCCTAAAGTGCACACACCTATCAATCTTCACTTTGCATGGTCCCAAAGATTCTGTAACTTTCACAAATTTGCATGTTTAATAACAAATTTGAACTTTTGGGCTACTGAGTCATGTGCTGCAAATGTCACCGGTCCTTTGTTTAAATCTCTGCGTGTATTTCAGTCAACAGGTTTTCTTCATTACGCACTGTTTTCTATCCATCAGGCAGCAAAGCATCAGCGCATCCCACCACCAGATGGCGCCAGACCCACTTGCGGAGGCTCTAGGGGCGCCATCAGCTTGGAACTAGAAGCTGACGAAAAACGAGAAGTTCATTTCCGGGTTCCATTTAAACATTCATCCTGGGCCATAAAAGCAGATGAATTAGATATGCCATTATCCTGCATATATATATATTTATATTTTATTATATATATATATACAGAGAGAGAGAGAGAGAGAGAGAGAGAGAGAGTCTCGCTCTGTCACCCAGGCTGGAGAGCACTTGCGAGGTCTCAACTCACTGCAACCTCCGCCTCCAGGTTCAATCGATTCTCTTGCCTCAGCCTCCTGAGTGGCTGGGATTACAGGCGCGCACCACCACATCCGGCTAAATTTTGTATTTTTAGTAGAGATGGGGTTTTACCATGTTGGTCAGGCTAGTCTTAATCTCCTGAGCTCGTGATCCACCCACCTTGGCCTCCCAAAGTGCTGGGATTACAGGCGTGAGCCACCACGCCTGGCCTATCCTGCATATTTAAAGTTAATTGAGTTTAATAAAAACAGAGCAGAGAGAGAGAAATAGCTGCCCGCCTAGCAGCTCTGAGCTCTCTCATATAAGGTTTAGCGGGGAATCCTGACCCACAGTCCAATCTCCAAGCTCTACACATCTCACCAACAAAACAGGAAGCCAACACTTTCTAGATCTTCTTTCCAAGATAAAGTCGACCATTTGTAATATTTTTTTCAGAGACAACGGAAGCTGAAAAATAACTGCTGAGAAAGGAGGAACTTTTCTAGAAGAACTTAAATCCAAAAGGCTATGGGATAGTAATGAGAAGTGGAGGAGAACAAAAAAGGCATGGAAAGTAAAATCAGGAGGCAAAACAAACGTTTTAGAACAGCCAAGTGTGGGGAGTTGGAAAGTGAAGCTCTGAGTAGAAACCAGAGTTACAAAATTTCAGAGCTGGAAGGGGCCTTATAAGGAAGCAGAATTGGGCCCGAGGACTAAATATTTGCCAAAAATATTTTTGGCACACAGGCAATTAGTGGCAGACAAGACAGGACCTTCCTTTTTGCTAACCAGGGCTCTTTCCATTGAAACATGTGGCCCTCTCAATATCTAACTAAAAACCTTTCACAAAATCCAAGTAAACACAGAGAAACATCCTCTCTTCTGTCTTCACTGCTTTCTCTGCCCACACGTGCACATGTGCACACACAGCCACAATTATAACAATACAGGAAATTGAAGGAAGCCATCTGAAACTTCAACGTTGGCCACAGCTGCCACAGATAACATATCAAATGCAAGGCTAGAAATCAGCACTGTTCACATTCACACAGGAAGCCCGACTCAAGCTGTTTGACCCTATTTAGTAATCAGTTCCATACTCACAAAAGAATGCCAGAACAAAAACAGAAGGAAAAGAAAAAAAAAAAACTCCAACCATCCTTTTCCTTTGGAAGAGGATTTATACCAAGAAGT
>NW_020262665.1:0-2843 GCF_003255815.1 Theropithecus gelada | reverse complement strand
CACTGAGCAGTGGTTTGTAGTTCTCCTTGAAGAGGTCCTTTACATCCTTTGTAAGTTGGATTCCTAGGTATGTGTTGGAAGTTCTGGCTAGGGCAATTAGGCAAGAGAAAGAAATCAAGGGTATTCAGTTAGGAAAAGAAGAAGTCAAATTGTCCCTGTTTGCAGATGACATGATTGTATATTTAGAAAACCCCATTGTCTCAGCCCAAAATCTCCTTAAGCTGATAAGCAACTTCAGCAAAGTCTCAGGATACAAAATTAATGTGCAAAAATCACAAGCATTCTTATACACCAGTAACAGACAAACAGAGAGCCAAATCATGAATGAACTTCCATTCACAATTGCTTCAAAGAGAAGAATCTAATTTTTAAGAACTATTTTGAAATAACTTTAGATTTAGCTAAAAATTTTAAAGAAAGTTCCCATACACTTTTCATCTTAAGATCACCACGTTGCAGCCTGGGCCACAGAGAGAGAACTTGTTTCTATGAGAATTAAAAAAAAAAAAAAATTAGGTGTTCATGGTGGGATGTGTCTGTAGGCCTAGCTACCCAGGAGGCTGAGGTGGGAGTATGGCTTGAGCCCAGGAGTTTGAGGTTACAGTTGGCTATGATCCCCTCACTGCACTCCAGCCTGGGTGACAGAGCAAGACCCTATCTCAAAACAAACAAACAAACAAACAACCCTCCTAATGTGGTTTTACTTTGCTCTTCCCTGATGACAAATAATGCTGAGTACAAGTGTATAGTGGCAATTCATATTTCTTCCTCTGTGGAGTATATGCTCGTCTTTGCCTATTTTTATTGGATTGTGGTTTTTGTTATTGATTTTTAAGAGTTTTTATATATTCAAATATAATATTCTGTCAAATATAAACATTGTGAATTTTTTTTTCCCAGTCAGCCATTTGTCTTTTCATTTCCTGAATGGTGTTTTCGACGGGCATTTTTAAATTTCATAAAGTTTAGTTTATCCATATTTAAATGGTTAGTGCATTTTGTGTTCCATCCAGGAAATCTTTGCCATTGCCAGTGTCATAAAGATTTTCTCCTATATTTTCTTCTAGAAGCATTGTAGTTTTAGAGTATACTTTTGCTTTATGATCTATGTTAATTTAATTTTTGAGTATCATGTGAGGTAATGGTAAAGTGTTATTTTGGTTTTCCATATGGGTATCTGCCAGGGGTTAGCAAACTCTGGCCCATAGGCCAAATCTATCTTGCACCCAGTTTTGTAGAATTCTTGTTCATACATTTTTAAAGGATTATAAACACAAAAACAACGAACATGTTACAGGGATACCATGTGACTTGCAAAGCCTAAAACATTTATTATCTAGTGCCTTATACAATAAGTTTTCCTATCCCTGCTTTATACTATTATTGTTACATTTATTACACCTAAATGTGATATTAATCCCATTAGACAATGCTATACTTTTTACTTTAGCAATCACATGAATTACAAAGAAATTACAGTGAAAAGAGCAAAAAATGTTTTGATATTTATTCAGATATGTATAATATTCAATACTTGTTATTCCATTCTGAAAATCTCAGTTTTCATCTGTCAAAATTTCCTTTCAGCATGAAGAACTCATTTGATCATTTCTTATAATGACGTTCTGCAAGTGACAAATTTTGTAGCTTCTATTTCATTTTACTTGAAATGTCATTATTTTTCTTTAATTCTTAAAGAATATTTTCACTGCGTGTGGAAGTCTGGGTTAATGTTTTGCTTTATTCTTTCAGTACTTTAAAGATATTGTTCTACTCAATTTTTGCCCCTATATTTTCTGATGAGAATTAATATAGTTATTTCACATACATATATACACAGGCATATATATACACACACACACAGACACACACATATATATATATATATATATACACACACACACACACACACACACACACACACACACATATACATATAATGTTGCTTTTCTCTTACTCCTCTTGAGATTTGGTCTTTAGCCTTGGATGACAATAATTTGACTATGATTTGCCTTGGAATGGCCTTTTTCATGCTTATTTTACTTGGTGATTTGGATATCTTAAATTTGTAAAATTTATGCTTTTGTTTCAATTTGGGAAATTTCAGCCACTTTGTCTTCAGCTATTTTTCTCTCCCATTTTCTATCTTTTATTATTTTGGGATTACAGTTACACTTATGTTAGACTATTGTGTATTCTCTAACTGGTCACTGAGGCTTTATACATTCTTTAACCAGTGATTTTTTTTTTCTGTGTTGTTTCCATTGGTCAATCATCAAGTTAAATTAACCTTTCCTCTGTTATCTCCATTCTGCTTTTAAGTAAGTCCAGTGTATTTAATTTCAGAGATTGTATTTTCAGTTATATAATTCCATTTTGGCTTTTTTTTTCTTTGTTTCTTTTTTTTTTTTCTTGGGTGAGATTTTCTGTGTTTACATGCATTTCAAGTATAGTCCTATGCCATTTTTGATGGAGATACATTCTGAGAAATGTGTTGTCAGGCCATTTCCTTGTTGTGCAAACATCATAGAGTGTACCTACACAAACCTAGATGGTATAGCCTACCCCATTATATAGCTCCATTATAATCTTATGGGACCACCATTATGTATGTAGTTTTTTTTTTGTTTTCTGAAACATCGTTATGTGACGCATGACAGTATTTTTTTTTTTTTTACTTCACTAAGAATAGCTAGAAAAATGCTTTAAAAAATACATGTCCAGCTGCATCCATGTCCCTACAAAGGACGCAAACTCATCCTTTTTTATGGCTGCATAGTATTCCATGGTGTATATACCATCATTCTTAGCAAACTATCACAAGAACAGAAAACCAAACACCG
>NW_020262664.1:0-2843 GCF_003255815.1 Theropithecus gelada | reverse complement strand
CTGCTTGGTGCATGCAGGACGCTGGGGGCCAGGTGTCCCCTCAGCAGGACATCCCTGCCCTCCAGCCCACCAGGTGCTCACACAAAAGGAGACAGCGGCCGGCATACCAGGCGCCCACCCAGGCAGGAGCTGGCCCTGGAGCCAACCCCGTCCACGCCAGCCTCCTGAACACAGGTGTGGTTTCCACATGGTGAGTGGGAGCATCAGCCACCAAGGCGGGGAAGCCACAGCACCATCAGGCCCTGCTGGGGAGGCTTCGGAGAGCTGCGAAGGCTCAGTCAGACGGCCTTCCTCCCAGCCCGCAGCCAGCCACCTCCATTCTGGGCACTCCTGGGAACTGACATGAGGAATGAGGTTGTTCTTATTTCAAGCCACGCACGCTGCTCTCCGGCTCCTGGGAAGAAGCCTCCCATAGAACAGGGTCTCGGTGCCAGCACCGCCCCTTGGCTGCCGGCCCACGCTGCTGGATTCTCGGGTGGAACTCGACCCACAGGGACAGCCAGCCCCAGAGTCTGCACTGGGAGAGGAGGGACCAGGGCCAGGCCCAGGACACGGCCACCTCCCACCCACTCCACTCCGCCAAGATCACTCAGAGAAGAGCCTGGGCCACGCGGCTGCTGCAGGAGCCCTACAGGGCAAGGGTGAGGACAGCCCAAGGAAGGGGTGGGCATCCGCCCAGACAGGTCTGCCAGAGGAGGCCTGGTGACCAGGTCCCAGGCAGGCAAGACTCAGCCTTGGTGGGTCCTGAGGACAGAGGCGGCCCAGGAGCACCCGGGAGAGAGGTGGAGGGACACCAGGAGAGCCAGGAGCGTGAACACAGCGGAACTCATCACAGAGGCTGAAGTCCAGCCCCAAGTCACGTGCAGCAGGAACAAGCAGCCACTCTGGGGCATGAGGTGGGGGCGAGACGGCAAAGAGGGTGCCCGCGGCCTGGGGAGAGCGGGGCTGCTGCCCACGACTGCTGGACAGAGGCTCCCACGCTCTGCTGCCCGCGTCACGCCGTTCGGTGAATGTCACGCAGAGTCTGCAGACAGGAAGGGAGGCACGAGCGGGAGCGCGGCAAGCGCCTGCCTCGGCCGTCAGGGAGGACTCCCGGGCTCACTGGAAGGAGGTGCCACGATTTCAGCTTTGGTAGCTTTTCTCTTCTTTTAAATTTTCTAAAGCTCATTAATTGTCTTTAATGTTTCTCATTTTTGATGACAATAAAATATCCTTTTTAAGTCTTGTACTTTGTGATGGGAGCAGCCTTCCTGTGTTCACGCGCGTCCTGCACCCGGTGGGAAGCAGAGTCAGGAGGCGGCTGGTCGAGCTGCACCTCGGGGGCTCCCTGCACACACCCCCCCGCCTCCTGCAGCCACACGCACTGCCCACGCGGCCCTCCCTGGCCCCGTCACTACATGGACCCCGGGGCTTCTCCTCTTGCCTACGTGGATGCAGTTTCTCCTCCTGCTGGGCACGGTGCTGCCTGCCCTGGTCACTCTGCATGGGGCAGGGCTTCCAGGACAAGCTGGGCTGGGGCCTGGGAGCTGGCTTAGACTGGCCAGGCAGAGCCACACAGAGGGCCTTCCAGAATCAAGAGGTGGGTGTCAGATCTGTGTGAGTCAGCTCAGGACCACAGTGGGGCGGCTCGCACCGCAGACCTGGATCCTCCCAGGCCTAGGGACCAGGAATCTGAGATGGGGATGCAGGCAGGGCTGGTTTCTCTCAAGCCCTCTCTCCTTGGCTTATACACACCGTCTCCTCCCTGGGTCCTCACATGGCCATCCCTCTGTGTGCCCGTGTCCTAAGCTTCTCTTCTCAGAAGAACACACATCAGATTAGATTAGTGACCTCATAGGAACGTAATGACCTCTGTAAAGACCCCATCTCCAAATACAGTCACATTGCGAGGCCGGGGATTAAGACTTCAATATATGAATTTGTAGCACTCACAATGTAACTCATAACAGTCCATACTCTGGCCCCCCAAAATTCATGTTCTTCTCACATGAAAAATACATTCATCCTAATCTCAGCATCCCCCAAACTTAGCCCTTTCAGCATCAATTCTCAGCCTGAAATCTCATCAAAATATCACTTTAATCAGGTATGGGTGAAACCTGGTGTGATTCATTCCGGGGTAAAATTCAACCCATAAGAGACATGTTGGGTGCCAGAAACAAGGACCAGGCAGGAGAGGCAGAGGTGAAGACAGACATTTTCAAAGATAAAGCTGGGCACTAGGTCATGTAGCAAGGACAGATTTTCAACAGAAATAACTATTGCAACAGAAGAAAGAGTCTGGCAAGACCTGAACTCACCTCCATCTGTGCAGAGGCAACAGCCTTGTAAAGGGAGACGGTACAGGGAGCAGGGAGGGTGCTCGGGGCTCAGGCGTCGGGGAAGGGAAAAGTTGCCCCGTGCTGGTCAGCGTCCCTGGGATGGGGCCCGCTGTGTCCGCGCCGGCCACTGTTGAGGTCAGGATTCTGTCCTCCCGGAGCCTGGAGACACCGGCCCATCTTCCCAATGGGGACACTTCAGGGAGTGGCTCTCCGGTCCCGAGAAAGACCCTCCTGGGTCACAGGAGATGCACAGACATCGGGAACGGACAGAAGGACGTGTGGTTGCAGCCCTTTCAGCAGACGCCCTGAGAAAGGGAGGTCGGGGTTGGAGCAAACAGTCAGTTCTGGTGCACGGAGCTTTCTCACGCAGGTGTTGACGGGGCAGGGGTCGGCCTAGGGGTGCGGCCAGAAGCTGTTAGACACTGTTAGTGTCTGCTCAAGTCTTTACGAGCCAAAGCTGAGGCCGAGTGGAGAGGCTCCAAGGAGCCTGGCTGGAACTCAGTCAAGGAGATGGTCTTGTTA
>NW_020262663.1:0-2843 GCF_003255815.1 Theropithecus gelada | reverse complement strand
TGCAGTGAGCCGAGATCGTGCCACTGCACTCCAGCCTGAGCTGTGAGGGAGACTCTGTCTCAAAAACAAAAAGAAAAAAGAAAAAGAAAAAAAAAACCTCACTCATTACTGTGGGGAGGCCACTGAGCCATTCATGAGGGATCTCCCACCATGACCCAAGCACCTCACACTGTAGGCCCCACCTCCGGCATTGGGGATCACATTTCAACACCAGATGTGGTTAGGACAAGTATCCAAACTATGTCAGAGGCCTCCCCCTCCCTCTCATCAGAGTCTTCTGTCCTCAGTTCAGGTGCATGCTGGCCTCCATGCCTGGCTTCCTAGGAAGTCATCTTGGCCCCAAGGGGTTGGGCAGGGCCACTAGGCCGAAGGTTGGAGCCCTGTCTCTCGTAGTCCCAGCCTGGGTCTCCATCACTGGCTAACCAGCCCTGTCACTTTGGCCTTGGGCAAGTCACCTGTGCCTTGCTTCCCTTTCCCCAGCAGCCAGATGGGGATAATAGCATGTATTTCACCCATAATCAAGTGCTCACTTGTTAACAGGAACTGAGTCCCAGAGGAGGTGCAGGTGGAGTCATTGAAGCAACACTGCAGCTGGACCTGGGTCTGAGTCCCTGCTCCTGGCTGTGAGATGCGCCTCTCCCTCTGTTTATTCATCTAAAAGATAGGGCTGTGCTGTTCTGGGTTTGCTGTGACAATTGAACTGGCCTCTGTGAGTTGGTGGTGGCCTCCTGAGATGGCTTGAGGTGAGCTGGAGGTGTGTATTGAATGCCCCCTCACCTGCGTGGGGAAGGCCCGCTTAAGGAAGACTCACATGTGTGTATGGAGGAACTCAGGTTCCCTGCCCCTCAGCTGTCCTCTGTCCCTTCCCAGCCCCCTCTGCTGTCCTGCAAGCTCTGGCGGTGGCCATCCAGCTTGGTGGCCATCTGACTGATCCACTCTTCCAGGTGGACCCTCTCTCCTCACGTGGTGCAGGCCCCATTGCACCACCTCCAGACAGGCCATACTAGCCCCCAGAGCCTCCTTTCCCTGTTACCCAGCCCCAACCCCCAGGTATGTGCCACCTCCCTAAAGCCTGCTGTGTTCACCAGCTGTGTTTGAACTCTGGCTCTGTGCAAGGCCTCATGCAAAGGCTGAAACAGCCTGGCTTGTAGAGGGCCAGGAGACCAAAGCTCAAAGAGAGAGTAACGGTCTCCCAGAGTCCACTTAGCCTCAGCCCCAGAGCTGCATCCGTGCTGTTCCTGGCTCCAGTGAACCAATTATCTCCCGTGATGCCTGTAAGGGCTCCTGTGGTGATGGAGGTGGCTGGAGAGAACAGGCTGCCATAGCCCTCCCTCCCTGAGAAGGCCCGATGGGGAACATTTTAGCCTTCAGGGCATCCCTTCAGGGCATCCCGGGGGGCATCTTCTAGGGACCTCTCCTACACCCTGCCCCGCCCTGGCTCTCTAGTGAGAAATTGCAGTTGCTTGGACAGCGGGGCTGACCCAGGACAAGTGCATCTATTAGGCTGGTCTTCGGGGTGCTGGGGTGGGGGCAGGGGTGCTTCAGGGATAGGAATGAGAGGCCTGTGTGTTCCAGAAGTACAGAGGAACCTGGTGCCAGCCTCAGTCAACCCCGATGTGATGATCTTTCTACCCACCCTCTTTGATGTCTTGATTCTGGCTGATGTCCTTGGCCAGGTAAGCTTATGGTCTGGGCTTCTGGGGTCCCCTCACTGGCCCTGCCCACTCCTTGCAGGTAGGGGAGTCTTTGGGCCAGGACTATCCTTGGCTCCCCCTTCCAGGTCATAGGTTCAAAGACCATTCCTGGGTTCCACCACCACCAGGCCTCAATGGTGTCCTGATGGGCGCAGGAGCTGCTGGGGCTTTCTAGACTAAGACCCTTGCCTATTCCTGTGTTCCCCCCTGCAGTGGGGCTGCAGGAGTCAGCCTCAGTCTCTGCTCTAGGAGCCTGCCTTACCTTGCCCTGACAGCCCCACACCTGCCCTGGAAGGCCCCCCACACCCACTGGCTCTGATTCACTGTAGAGCAGCCAGGGGCCCCGTTGCTCACACCCTCTGGCCTGAGGATGACTGGCTCTGTGATTGGGTTTGGGGCATCAGGGAAGGACGTGGGCCTTGCCCTCAGCAGCCCCTATCCCCACTCTGACCCCTTTTCAGTCTTCCTCCTCTTGTGGGCTGTACCCTGGGGCCCTCCCAGCTCCTCATATCAGATGACTGTCTAAGTATCTAGAAATCAGTTTTTTTAAATACCGACCTTGGATTGCTTCCTGACTTTTTCATACCCCCAAAGGGGCAGTCTCTTAGGACTGACAGTCTCTCCAGCCCTACTGGACCAGACCAGGCAGGCATAAGGGTGTCACTTCCCCAGCCCTCTTTGGGGCAGGCTTTTGTCCCCTTCCTGCCACCTGGCAGCAGGACCACACTTTGGTGTCAGGAGGGGCAGCAGAGACTGCGGACCCCTGAGCTGTGCCTAAGTCCTCTGTGTGGTCTAGTTGTGTGTGCTCGGGGAGGCTCCTGGCCACCATTTCCCCCTCTGTAAACAAGACGGATATCTGTGGCATGGAGGGCGGGAGGCCAGTGTCAGTGCCAAGCACTTGGAGCAGGGCCCTGAGTGAGCATGGACATGGGAGCAGGGGTGTTCCTAGACTTTATGCACCTTGGGGATGGGAGTGGGGCTCCCTGCGTGGGTTGACAAGGCATTGCTTTCCCCCACCCCACCTCTGTCCCAGCCCTGCAAGTCCAGTCCTTGGGGGTCTAGGAGGGAAGAAGCCCCTGGCTGTGAGGCCTCGGGCTGGACCCTGGCCCTCTCTGGCTCTGAGTTCCTGGGAAAGTCGGTGGTGTTGGA
>NW_020262662.1:0-2843 GCF_003255815.1 Theropithecus gelada | reverse complement strand
AGTTTGGATAACACCTGCCATCCTCTTAGTGGGCATTTATCATTTTCTAAGTCCTTTTTTCACTTGAGGAACTGTTTCTTATGTCTACCATGGTGGTTCTGGTGAAGGCTGTAAATCACAGTGCTTGTGGGGCATCAAATGACCTGCGTAGATCAATCCCAATGTTCAGTCAACTTTGTTGGTTGGCTCAGTGATGGGTTTAGGATACAATTCTGGCCAATCATGGAACCTGCTGAAATTTTTTCCTGCTGGAGCTAGAGGAAGGACACTATGTTTCTCTGGTCATGAAGCTGAAGGGTGCACACTTAGATCTACTTTCGTTAATAGTTCAGCACTGAGGAGCAGCTGGCAATAAGATGCAGAAAAGACAGACCAAAAAAAAGAAACAGGGAGTTGTTAGTATTGGAGGCCCATATTCAGTTATCCTGGAGGCTGTGTTCCCACCCTTCCCTTTTGTAGGCTTGCTTATGGGTGACCCCAAATTCTCCTCTCTGGCCTAAGTAAGCCAATTTCAGTTGACTTTCGGTCATTGTCATATAAATTAACAGAAGTGTCCTAACACTTTCCATTCTTCCCCTCTGTCCTTGATTGTCCCCTATATTTGAGTCATTAAGTCTGTTGTAGGCAAAATAATGTCCCCCCACCACCAAGATGTTCACATTCTTTGTGAATATGCAGCTTTAAATGGCAAAAAATGACTTTGCAGATGTGGCTAAATTAAAGATCCTGAGATGGAGAGATTATCCTGGATTATCTGGGTGGACCCACTGTAATCACAGTGTCCTTATAGGGAAACAGGGAGGCAGGAAAGTTAGGGGAGATGTGAGGATAGAAGTAGAGGTTGGAGTGATGCAGCCATGAGTGAAGGAACGTGGGCAGCCTCTAGAATCTAGGAAACGCAAAGGGATGGTTCTTTCCCAGAGCCTAGAGGAATCAGCCCTGCTGAGATCTTGACTTTAGTGTTTGTGGTAATTTGTTTTGGTAGCAATAGGTAACTATATACAATCATTAAAATTGTTGAGTATCACACCAACCCCCCTGAACTGTTTTTCTCTAATCTCTGTCCTGCCTGGGCTTTGCCAAGATCTCACCACACATATTGGGCTGGCCACCCATATAATAAAATCTGAAGGTTTCCTGTGGTCTTGCAGGATATCTATTTGCTGAAATTCTTTAAATAAGAAATATATATTTTTTGCATTATGATTTTAGGCTTGGAGTGAATATTCTTTGTGGAAAAACAAACATATTGACTTCAATATATTGAAAATTATTAAATGAGCCCTTTCTCCAAGCAGGTATTGGTGAGGTGGGTTGTGACGAAGCCAGATCTTGAAGGCTCATGCTTTCAGCTATCTATGGGGTGGGGAGAAAGATTCTAAAAAGCCAGAATTCTAAAAGCGAACTCCTAACCTCACGATATCACAAAGCCAGACTTGGTTTCAGCAGCTGGAAGGTGCCAGTGTGCTTATTTTTGTCTCATTATGTTTGCAGTGTACTGAGAGTTTAGTTTTCAGTCTGTGTAATCTTAACAACTTTAAGCGCTCCCAGTTTCCTCATTTGTAAAATGAGGATTAAATTAATATGTAGCTCATTTGGGTTTTATGAGGACAAATGAGATAGTGAAAGCAATTTTGTTAGCACAGTGCTAGATAAGTAGCAAATGTTCATCGAAGTCCAGCAATATGGTGAACTGGGGACCATAGGGACCTGGAACTAACACCAGCAGTGAGTGGGTAGCAGAAAGAAGTCAGATTTACTGGGCAATATGTGGACCCAGGAGCCAACAAGGATGACCATAATAGGAGGTAATCTAGGCACCCATTTAGTATCAGAGAGGCCCTAGCAAGGGAAACAAGCATGTGGTGGAAATCAGGGATATGAAGCACCGGGTCAACTCTGGGAGAAGGAGTCTCTAGATGGCATGACACACTACTGTGGAAGGTGGCAAGATGGCCTGGATCTCAGCTGTTTGGAAGACAATGATTCAAATAAACCAGGCATAGGCAGCAATGTCAGGGTCCAATGACATAATTAAGGTCCAAGGTGGGAGGACTTGATCTTGAGTGGTCAGGATGAAAGTCCAGTAACTGGGACAGCAATGTTAGTCCAGGATGGGAGTGAACAAAGGAAGCAGCTTGGTGCTAAGTCCCATGGTGTTCAGTGCTTCTTAAATCCTATTGCCTATAGTACTGGTTCCAAAACCTCTAGAGTGGAAGAGGGTGTGGGAACAGGAGGAGAGGTTGAGCTCATCCACGGACATCAAGTGCTTCGAGTTTTGGGGAGAGGAAGGTGTAAGATTCTCCCTGGGACCTGAAAGCTTAAGGAGATGAGTAACTCCTCCCTTCTCAGGCCCAGTCCCAAGGAACAAGGCTACTTGCACCAGCAGCATGCTGACAGCAAGACAGCAGAAGCAGGAAGAGAGCCGGCCAGAAGATACCTAGTCTGGCCGGAAGACACATAACCCTGAAGATTTAGAAAGAGGCCATCTGGGTACAATTACATCAGACTAGGACACTTCCTGTTTACATCAGACTAGGATACTTCCTGTTTACACGAGACTATAAAACCCTTGCCCCTCCTCACTTGGGACTGATGCCATTTTAGACCTCAGCCTGCCTGCACCCAGGCTCTCATTAAAACACCGTGTTGCTCCACACCGCCTTGTGTTGTCTGTTGGCACACTCTCAAGGTTCAAACCAATATAAGGAACTTTACAGAAGGTAGTCAGCAAAAAAAAAAAAAAAAAAGAAAGAAACAGACATGTCCTTTATCTTCAGATAAAGAAAACCTGTCGGGGGCGGAGCAAGATGGCCGAATAGGAGCAGCTCCAGTCTTCAACT
>NW_020262661.1:0-2844 GCF_003255815.1 Theropithecus gelada | reverse complement strand
AGCTTCTTTCAGATTTCATCTGAGGATATTTCCTTTTTCTTCATAGCTCTCTATGGGCTTCCAAATATCACTTTGCCAATTCCACAAGAACTGTCTTAGCGAAAGGCTTCTTGAGGGGAAAGCTGTAACTCTGTGAGATGATTTCACAGAACACAAAGAAGTCTCTCAGAAAGCTTCTTTTCTTTATTATCGGAGTATATTTCCTTTGGCCCTATATTCTTCAAAGGAATCCGAAATATCTTTTCTCAGATTCCACAGAAATGAGGGTAGCAATGAGATCCACGAAAAACAGATGTAACTCTGTGAGATGAATTAACAGTACACTAAGCAGTTTCTGAGAAAGCTTCTTTCCAGATTTCATCTGAGGATATTTTGTTTTTCACCGTAGCCCTCCATGGGCTTCCAAATATCACTTTGCCAATTCCACAAGAACTGTCTTAGCGAAAGGCTTCTTGAGGGAAAAGCTGTAACTCTGTGAGATGATTTCACAGAACACAAAGAAGCTTCTCAGAAAGCTTCTTTCTCTTTGGTATTGGAGGATATTTCCTTTGGCCCTATAGTGTTCAAAGGGATCAGAAATACCTGTTCTCAGATACCACAGAAATTAGGCTAGCAAAGAGATCCACGAAACACAGATGTAAGTCTGTGAGATGAATTAACAGTACACTAAGCAGTTTCTCAGAAAGCTTCTTTCCAGATTTCATCTGAGGATATTTCCTTTCTCACCATAGCCGTCTTCGGGCTTCCAAATATCCCTTTGCCAATTCCACAAGAACTGTCTTAGCGAAAGGCTTCTTGAGGGAAAAGCTGTAAGTCAGGGAGATGATTTCACAGAACAGAAGGAAGTTTCTCAGAAAGCTTCTTCCTCTTTGTTATGGGAGGATATTTCCTTTGGCCCGACAGTCTTCAAAGGGATCCGAAATATCTGTTATGAGATGCCACAGTAATAAGGCTAGCAAAGAGATCCAGGAAGTACAGATGTACCTCTGTGAGTGGAAGTCAAACTTCACAGAGCAGTTTCTCTGAAAGCTTCTTTTCAGATTTCACTGAGGACATTTCCTTTTTCACCATAGCCCTCTATGGGCTACTAAATATCACTTGCCAATTCCACAAGAACTGTCTTAGCGAAAGGCTTCATGAGGGGAAAGCTGTATCTCTGTGAGATGATTTCACAGAACACAGAGAAGTTTCTCAGAAATCTTCCTTCTCTTTGTTATCGGAGGATATTTCCTTTGGCCCTATAGTCTTCAAAGGGATCCGAAATATCTGTTCTCAGATTCCACAGAAATAAGGCTAGCAAAGAGATCCACGAAATACAGATGTAAATCTGTGAGATGAATTAACAGAACACTGAGCAGTTTCTCAGAAAGCTTCTTTCCAGATTTCTTCTGAAGATAATTCATTTTTCACCATAGCCCTCTATGGGCTTCCAAATAACACTTTGCCAATTCCAAAAGAACTGTCTTAGCGAAAGGCTTCTTGAGAGAAAAGCTGCAAGTCTGTGAGATGATTTCACAGAACACAAAGATGTTTCTCAGAAAGCTTCTTTCTCTTTGTTAACGGAGGATATTTCCTTTGGCCCTATAGTCTTCATAGGGATCCGAAATATCTGTTCTCAGATTCCACAGAAATAACACTAGCAAAGAGAAGCACGAAATGCACATGTAACTCTGTGAGATGAATTAACAGAACACTAAGCAGTTTCTCAGAAAGCTTCTTTACAGATTTCATCTGAGGATATTTCCTTTTACACCATAGCCCTCTATGGGCTTCCAAATATCCCTTTGCCAATTCCACAAGAACTGTCTTAGCGAAAGGCTTCATGAGGGGAAAGCTGTATCTCTGGGAGATGATTTCACAGAACACAAAGAAGTTTCTCAGAAAGCTTCTTTCTCTTTGTTAACGGAGGATATTTCCTTTGGCCCTATAGTCTTCAAAGGCATCCGAAATTTCTGTTCTCAGATTCCACAGAAATAAGGCTAGCAAAGAGATCAACGAAATACAGATGGAACACTGTGAGATGAATTAACAGAACACGAAGCAGTTTCTCAGAAAGCTTCTTTCCAGATTTCATCTGAGGATATTTCCTTTTTCACCATAGCCCTCTAGGGGTTCCAAATATCCCTTTGCCAATTCCACAAGAAGTGTCTTAGCGAAAGGCTTCTTGAGGGGAAAGCTGTAAGTCTGTGAGATGATTTCACAGAACACAAAGAAGTTTCTCAGAAAGCTTCTTTCTATTTGTTATTGGAGGATATTTCCTTTGGCCCTATAATCTTGAAAGGGATCCGAAATATCTGTTCTCAGATACCACAGACATAAGGCTAGCAAAGAGATCCACGAAATACAGATGTAACTCTGTGAGTGGAAGTCACACATCACAGAGCAGTTTCTCAGAAAGCTTCTTTCCAGATTTCATCTGAGGATATTTCCTTTGTCACCATACCCCTCTATGGGCTTCCAAATATCACTTTGCGAATTCCACAAGAACTGTCTTAGCAAAAGGCTTCTTGAGGGGAAAGCTGTAACTCTGTGAGATGATTTCACAGAACACAAAGAAGTTTCTCAGAAAGCTTCTTTCTCTTTGTTATCGGAGGATTTTTCCTTTGGCCCTATAGTCTTCAAAGGGAACCGAAATATCTGTTCTCAGATTCCACAGAAATAAGGCTAGCAAAGAGATCCACGAAATACAGATGTAACTCTGTGAGTGGAAGTCAGACATCACAGAGCAGTTTCTCACAAAGCTTCTTTCCATATTTCATCTGAGGATATTTCCTTTTTCACCATAGCCCTCGATGGGCTTCCAAATATCACTTTGCCAATTCCACAGGAACTGCCTTAGCGAAA
>NW_020262660.1:2216-2815 GCF_003255815.1 Theropithecus gelada | reverse complement strand
CTTCAAAGGGATCCGAAATATCTGTTCTGAGATTCCCCAGAAATAAGGCTAGCAAGGAGATCCACGAAATACAGATGTAACTCTGTGAGATGAATTAACAGAACACTCAGCAGTTTCTCAGAAAGATTCTTTCCAGATTCCATCTGAGGATATTTCCTTTTTCACCATAGCCGTCTATGGGCTTCCAAATATAACTTTGCCAATTCCAAAAGAACTGTCTTTGTGAAAGGCTGCTAGAGGGGAAAGCTGTAACTCTGTGAGATGATTTCACAGAACACAAAGAAGTTTCTCAGAAAGCTTCTTTCTCTTTGTTATCGGAGGATATTTCCTTTGGCCCTATACTCTTCAAAGGGATCCGAAATATCTGTTCTCAGATTTCACAGAAATAAGGCTACCAAAGAAGTCCACGAAATACAGATGTAACTCTGTGAGATGAATGAACAGAACACTCAGCAGTTTCTCAGAAAGCTTCTTTCCAGACTTCATCTGAGGATATTTCCTTTTTCACCATAGCCCTCTATGGGCTTCCAAATATCACTTTGCCAATTCCACAAGAACTGTCTTAGCGAAAGGCTTCTTGAGCGGAAAGCTCTAACTCT
>NW_020262660.1:0-2155 GCF_003255815.1 Theropithecus gelada | reverse complement strand
TTCCTTCCAGATTTCATCTGAGGATATTTCCTTTTTCACCATAGCCCTCTATGGGCTTCCAAATATCACTTTGCCAATTCCACAAGAACTGTCTCAGCGAAAGGCTTCTTGAAGGGAAAGATGTAACTCTGTGAGATGATTTCACAGAACACAAAGAAGTTTCTCAGAAAGCTTCTTTCTCTTTGTTATCGGAGGATATTTTCTTTGGCCGTATAGTCTTCATAGGGATCCGAAATATCTGTTCTCAGATTCCACAGAAATAAGGCTAGCAAAGAGATCCACGAAATATAGATGTAACTCTGTGAGATGAATGAACAGACCACTCAGCAGTTTCTCAGAAAGCTTCTTTCCAGACTTCATCTGAGGATATTTCCTTTTTCACCATAGCCCTCTATGGGCTTCCAAATATCACTTTGCCAATTCCACAAGAACTGTCTTAGCGAAAGGCTTCTTGAGCGGAAAGCTGTAAGTCTGGGAGATGATTTCACAGAACACAAAGAAGTTTCTCAGAAAGCTTCTTTCCAGATTTCATCTGAGGATATTTCCTTTTTCACCATAGCCCTCTATGGGCTTCCAAATGTCACTTTTCCAACTCCACAAGAACTGTCTTAGAGAAAGGCTTCTTTAGCGGAAAGCTGAAACACTATGAGATGATTTCACAGAAGACAAAGAAGTTTCTCAGAAAGCTTCTTTCTCTTTGTTATCGGAGGATATTGCCTTTGGCCCTATTGTCTTCAAAGGGATCCGAAATATATGTTCTCAGATTCTACAGAAATAAGGCTAGCAAAGAGATCCACGGAATACAGATGTAACTCTGTGAGATGAATTAACAGAACACTCAGCAGTTTCTCAGAAAGCTTCTTTCCAGATTTCATCTGAGGATATTTCCTTTTTCACCATAGCCCTCTAAGGGCTTCCAAATATCACTTTGCCAATTCCACAAGAACTGTCTTAGCGAAAGTGTACTTGAGCGGAAAGCTTTAACTCTTTGAGATGATTTCACAGAACAAAAGAATTTTCTCAGAAAGCTTCTTTCTCTTTGTTATCGGAGGATATTTCCTTTGTCCCTATAGTCTTCAAAGGGATCCGAAATATCTGTTCTCAGATTCCACAGAAATAAGGCTAGCAAAGAGATCCACGAAATACAGATGTAACTCTGTGAGATGAATTAACAGAACACTCAGCAGTTTCTCAGAAAGCTTCTTTCCAGACTTCAACTGACGATATCTCCTTTTACACCATAGCCCTCTATGGGCTTCCAAATATCACTTTGTCAACTCCACAAGAACTGTCTTAGCGAAAGGCTTCTTAAGCGGAAAGCTGTAACTCTGTGAGAACATTTCACAGAACACAAAGAAGTTTCTCAGAAAGCTTCTTTCTCTTTGTTATCGGAGGATATTTCCTTTGGCCCTGTAGTCTTCAAAGGGATCCGAAATATCTGTTCTGAGATTCCACAGAAATAAGGCTAGCAAAGAGATCCACGAAATACAGATGTAACTCCGTGAGATGAATTAACAGAACACTCAGCAGTTTCTCAGAAAGCTTCTTTCCAGATTTCATCTGAGGATATTTCCTTTTTCACCATAGCCCTTTAAGGGCTTCCAAATATCACTTTGCCAACTCCAGAAGAACTGTCATAGCGAAAGGTTTCTTGAGGGGAAAGCTGTAACTCTGTGAGATGATTTCACAGAACACAAAGAAGTTTCTCAGAAAGCTTCTTTCTCTTTGTTATCGGAGGATATTGCCTTTGGCCCTATAGTCTTCAAAGGGATCCGAAATATCTGTTCTCAGATTCCACAGAAATAAGGCTAGCAAAGACATCCACGAAATACAGATGTAACTCTGTGAGATGAATTAACAGAACACTCAGCAGTTTCTCAGAAAGCTTCTTTCCAGATTTCATCTGAGGATATATCCTTTTTCACCATAGCCCTCTATGGGCTTCCAAATATCACTTCGCCAACTCCACAAGAACTGTCTTAGCTAAAGGCTTCTTGAGCGGAAAGCTGTAACTCTGTGAGATGATTTCACAGAACACAAAGAAGTTTCTCAGAAAGCTTCTTTCTCTTTCTTATTGGAGGATATTTCCTTTGGCCCTATAGTCTTCTAAGGGATCCGAAATATCTGTTCTCAGATTCCACAGAAATAAGGCTAC
>NW_020262659.1:0-9425 GCF_003255815.1 Theropithecus gelada | reverse complement strand
TTGTTTGTTTTGAGCCCGGGGCTGAGGAATGTGCCTGGCTCCTCTCATTCCCCCCTTCTTTTCAGGTATCTCTAGAGCCAATCTTGGGTCTTACAAGTCTGATTCTGTTTCAGCGTTTACAGGTTGGTATTGGGCTCTGAGGACCATGAGTTGTACAGTGTCAAACCCTTCTCTAACGAACCGCAAAATTCTGTTAACACCACAAGGTCCTACGGTAAGCAGAAATAGAAGACTCAGCAGGGGTCCAAGGAAGGGGGCTAACAGAGAAAACATAGATGAGTTCCACCATTGGTCTGCAGCTGAAGCAAACTGCCGTGTTCTTACTTCTGTGCTTAACTTGCGTAACTGTTGGACCCGGTCCTCCACAAGTCCTGATTCATTTATGTAGAAACAACAGTCTTCCTTTAGGAACATACACGTACCCCCTTTTTCAACAGTGAGTAGGTCTAAGGCCCTCCGGTTCTGCAAGGTTACCTGTGCTAGGGACGTGAGCTGCCGCTGGAGGGAGGCAAGGGACTCAGCTGACTCCTCCATAGCAACGGCGAATTGTTGGTACAGCTTGTTACTTTCTATGAGGGTGTGACCTAAGGCTCCCCCCGCCAGTCCGGCTGCCATGAAGGATGCGGTGAGGGAGATTCCTGCAATGAGGGGGAGAAATATGGCTCGTGCAGGTCTCAGTCTAGGGACTGGGTGAATAACAGCACTAGTCCAGTTACCGGTATACCCTAGGAACTCGCCGGCAGTAAGTAGAGTCAACCGGGGAACTAATGTGACAGGAAGACACAGTAGGTTGGTAACAGAGGGGCTTGATAGGTTTTTAGATAATGTTCCATTACACCAGAAGAATATGCCTGACGGAGCCCTTAAGGTGATATTAGGGGGCGTTGCAGTGATGCTGCAGAGGCTGGAATTAGTTCCTGAGAAACAGTAGGGAAACTTTTCTTGGCTGGGGTTTAGGTATAGTGGCACGTTAGGGATAGGGGCATATGAGAGGTTGCGGTGGTTGTTAGCTTGGGCAGAGGTAGAGGATCCCCATGGCAGGGGGACAGCGGTTAGCGGCGGACGCCCTAGAGTGGCACACAGAAAGCAGCCAGACAGGCTGTGAAGTCCTGTAAGGTTAGCAAGTTCTAATCCTTCTTGCAATAATTTTAACCAGGAAAAAGGATGTAAATCTTGTGTCAGGCGGTTTTCTTGTCGCTGGATATTTCCATGGACCAGGGGCCGTACCTGCACTAGACCCCGCCACAGATAGAGGTGACTACTAGGCCATGTGGAGGCGGAGGAGTAGTATACAGCCCCGTGTTGAGGCGTGGTCCAGCGGGAGTTCCAGGGGTCTCTAACTATCCATGTATATGAAAGGTCTCCATCTCGTCTACGATGGAAGGGCCATCTGGGGTTTATCTGTTCTTTTCCACCCCACCATTGGTATTTATGGACAATACAATAGTTATAAGGGCAGCCAGCACTTTGGTGCCACCAATAGTGCTTACAATTGTATTGAGTCTGATCATACTCGAAGCATATCATTGATGCCACTGGTTTGGCTATTGGGAAATCGGTAAAATTTAGTAAAATTGGGCTATTGCACCCTGAGGAGGGGCAATCTGCACTGGCCACTAATTTCCCGGGCTTATGAGGTTGCCCAGGGTGGGTTTGGTTTTCATAAAGCCAGAATCTCCAGACAAAGGGATTAGGAGCTGGCTTTATGTTTTCCCCAGCGGCCACTAGGGCGACTAACGTTAGAGTCAGACTACCTAACTGCATGTTTGCAGTGAGCTATGCTGTCGGCGCAGGATGAGTTTTAAGGGGTTGTTCTTAGCTCTGTCCACAGTCCACGTGTCCGGTGCTTCAGCCGCCGCCGTGATTGGTCCCAGGAGGTCGGAGGTTGGGTCCACCGGCTTGAGGTGGGTGTAGTGGATCCACGACGCGATGCCTTCTACCTTTAGGGCGGTGGGTGTGGTTAGGAGTACCTGGAGTGGTCCTTTCCACCTGGGTTCTAGGGTCTCTTGTCGGTGTCGCTTGACCAGGACCCAGTCTCCCGGCTGGTACGGATGGGGTGTCGGCGGGGGACCGGTCTCATATAGTTCCTTCAGCTTGGGCCAGATTTCTTGATGAATTTTCTGCAAGGCTTGTAGGGAAAATAAGAGTTCAGAGACATTTTCTGTTTCAGACTTGAGCAGATCATCTTTTAGGCTGGGAACTAGGGGTGGGAGTCTACCATACATGATTTCATAAGGGGTAAGGCCCAGTCTGTAAGGGGTATTACAGGCCTGGAACAGAGCGTAGGGGAGAAGGACTACCCAATTAGCGCCAGTCTCCATAGTCAATTTAGTTAAGGTCTCTTTTAAGGTCCGATTCATCCTTTCTACCTGTCCTGAACTCTGGGGCCTGTAAGTGCAATGGAGTTTCCAATTTGCCCCAAGGATGGAAGCCAAATCCTGACTTACCTTAGCGACGAAAGCGGGCCCATTATCTGACCCTATCTGGACGGGGAAGCCATACCTGGGAAGGATATCTTCCAGAATTTTCTTTGCTACGACCTGAGCAGTTTCTCTTTTGGTTGGGAATGCTTCAGTCCACCCTGAAAAAGTATCTACAAAGACAAGTAAGTACCGGTACCCGTACTTTCCTGGCTTTATTTCAGTAAAATCTACTTCCCAGTAGATACCAGGCCTGGTTCCCCTGAGCCTTGTTCCTGTTGCAGCTTGAGATTGGGGGTATGCATTGTTAAGCTGGCAGACTTTGCAACTTGTTACGATACTGCTGGCCGTCTCAGCTATATGTCTGATTTTGAGCTTGGAGCGTCTGATCAGGTCTATCATCCGCCGGGCCCCCAGGTGGGTGGTTCGGTGGATGTGTTCTAACACCTGTTGTCCTAATTTTTCTGGTAGGATGGTTTGGTCATTAGTATCAGTCCACCACCCATTCTGGATTTGTTTCAGGGGGAGTTTGTCAATCCACTGGAGATCTTGTTCTGAATATTCAGGGAAATATGGCAAGTCCCGGGGGCCTGGGTCAGGGAGCTGGAGTGCAAGGAGTTGGCTGGGAGCCTTCGCCATCTTTCTTGCAGTTTGATCCGCCAGAAAGTTGCCTTGAGCAGTTGGAGTAGTTAGTTTCTGATGCCCTGGGCAATGCACAATGGCTAACTTTTCTGGCCTCCATAGGGCTGTTAGCAGGGCTAGGATTTCTTGCTTGTTTTTTTTTATCTCTTTTCTTTCAGCCGTCAGTAACCCCTGCTCCCTGTAAATGGTCCCATGTATAGGCGCCCTTGCAAAAGCATATCGGCTGTCTGTATATACCGTCAGCTTTTTCCCCGCCCCTAAGGCAAGAGCTTGGGTGAGCGTTATCAGTTCGGCCTTCTGGGCCAATGTCCCCGGGGCAGGGGTTCCGCCCAGATTACCTTAGTCTCTGAAGTCACTGCCGCTCCAGCGTACCTCTGGCCCTGATGCATGAAGCTGCTCCCATCAGTGAACCAGACAAGGTCGGCGTCAGGAAGTGGGCGGTCCTGCAGGTCTTCTCGAACTCGGTGCAACTGAGTTAGTATCTCGGTGCAGTCGTGGAGTGGGGCATCCAGGTCCGGGTTGGGCAGCAGTGAGGCAGTCTCTTACCCAGTGGCTAGCCTCCTTGCAGTAGGCACATTGGTCTTTTCTCAGATTATCATGCCTGGGGGGGCCGCCTAGGTTGGGTGTACTCTGGCTGTAGATGTTTTTTCTGTACTACTGCTGCCAGGACCTTGGTTCAGTGGCCTTAAATTGCCTTTCCTCTGGAATATCTCTGTTATTATAAACCCGCTGGGCTATCTGAAGGAGGTCCTGAATCCGCTTTCCTTCCGAGTCTTTTAATTTTTGGAGTTTTTTAATATTTGGGGCTGCCTGATTTACGAAAGACATTACAACAGCTGCCTGACTTCCTGGAGCCTCTGGATCTATGGAGGTGTACTGTCTAAAAGCTTCCATTAATCTTTTTAAGTAGGTGGCTGGGCTCTCTGTCTTTCCCTATAGAATAGAATATACTTTGGCCAAATTAGTGGGCTTGCGAGCAGCTGCCCGGAGACCTGCCATTAGAGTCTGGCGATAAAGGTGTAGCCATCCCCTACCTTCTGCCATGTTGTAGTCCCACGCCGGCCTGCTCAGGAAAGGTCGCGTTTATGAGGTCGGGGTTGGCAGTCGGTTGACCGTCGTCCCCCGGGACCAGCTTTCTAGCTTCTACCTGTATTCTCTCTCGCTCTTCCATGGTAAACAAGATTCGGAGGAGCTGCTGATAATCATCCCAAGTGGGTTGGTGGGTTAACATGACACTATCCAGTAAAGCCAGTAAATATTTGGGGTTGTCTGAAAACCGAGCACTCTGCGTCTTCCAGTTATACAGATCACTGGTGGAGAATGGCTAGTACTGGAGCCTGGGGATTCCTGTGTCATCTGGGGGTCCTATTTCCCGAAGGGGTAAAGCCACCGTGGAGTCAGGCGGCTGGGGGGGCTAGTTCGCGAAGTGCGCCCTCGCGTCCGCCCCGCTGGCCCTTCAAAGTTACTTTCCTTTTCAGCGGGCCGTGAGTGCCGGCCGCCTCCCCTCCACCTGCTCCCTCCCTCTATCCTTCTCTCTAATCTTTCCGTTTCTGTCCAAATCTTTGATTGACAGACTCACAGGGTCTCTTCTTTAAGTCTCTATCTCATTCGCGCGCACTCTCTCTCTCTCTACTGCCCAAACCGCAGACCGGCACTCGGGGCAGTTCAGATCAGAGACAGCTACTGCCCAAACCCCAGACCGGCGCTCGGGGCAGTTCAGATCAGAGACAGCTACTGCCCAAACCGCAGACCGGCGCTCGGGGCAGTTCAGATCAGAGACAGCTACTGCCCAAACCCCAAACCGGCGCTCGGGGCAGTTCAGATCAGAGACAACTAGATCAGACGAGAGCCAGGGGACGTCTCCCACTGGTCTCCACTGGCTGTCCTATAGCGTGTCCGCCAGGACTGTGCCAGCCCCAGTTTCAGACCTCGCGAGTCACAGATTCAGATTCAGAACAGACATACAGATACAGACAGACAAACGGAGACGAGCCGGCTCACCTATCAGTAGATTGATCCTAGCAGATCCGTTGACCAGGGGTCTGGTGGGCTTGGGGAATCCCGGACGAGCCCCCAGATGTTATGCCCAGACCCTCTGTTCCCCAAAGAAGACCACCAGAGTCCAGAGTCAAAGCCAAGCGGCAAGGATCTTTATGACAAGTTCGAACCTGGTCCCTCCATTACACAGCATACAAGAGGGCCCCGAACAATGCGAGTGCTTGCTTTTTTATAGCCCGAAAGTTACAGGGGAACAAAGGAATTCTTTCGGTTCCCGCGCTTTCAGTAAAACCTTGAACGGCTGTCTCCTTATCGGAGACCTTCCAGGTGGTGTTTGTACTGGGCTCAGGAAGTTTGAGAGATATGTGGTGGGATGGGAGGATGGGATGTGTTTGTACTGGGCTCAGGAAGTTTGAGAGATATGTGGTGGGATGGGAGGATGGGATGTGTTTGTACTGGGCTCAGGAAGTTTGAGAGATATGTGGTGGGATGGGAGGATGGGATGTGTTTGTACTGGGCTCAGGAAGTTTGAGAGATATGTGGTGGGATGGGAGGATGGGATGTGTTTGTACTGGGCTCAGGAAGTTTGAGAGATATGTGGTGGGATGGGAGGATGGGATGTGTTTGTACTGGGCTCAGGAAGTTTGAGAGATATGTGGTGGGATGGGAGGATGGGATGTGTTTGTACTGGGCTTGTTTGTTTTGAGCCCGGGGCTGAGGAATGTGCCTGGCTCCTCTCATTCCCCCCTTCTTTTCAGGTATCTCTAGAGCCAATCTTGGGTCTTACAAGTCTGATTCTGTTTCAGCGTTTACAGGTTGGTATTGGGCTCTGAGGACCATGAGTTGTACAGTGTCAAACCCTTCTCTAACGAACCGCAAAATTCTGTTAACACCACAAGGTCCTACGGTAAGCAGAAATAGAAGACTCAGCAGGGGTCCAAGGAAGGGGGCTAACAGAGAAAACATAGATGAGTTCCACCATTGGTCTGCAGCTGAAGCAAACTGCCGTGTTCTTACTTCTGTGCTTAACTTGCGTAACTGTTGGACCCGGTCCTCCACAAGTCCTGATTCATTTATGTAGAAACAACAGTCTTCCTTTAGGAACATACACGTACCCCCTTTTTCAACAGTGAGTAGGTCTAAGGCCCTCCGGTTCTGCAAGGTTACCTGTGCTAGGGACGTGAGCTGCCGCTGGAGGGAGGCAAGGGACTCAGCTGACTCCTCCATAGCAACGGCGAATTGTTGGTACAGCTTGTTACTTTCTATGAGGGTGTGACCTAAGGCTCCCCCCGCCAGTCCGGCTGCCATGAAGGATGCGGTGAGGGAGATTCCTGCAATGAGGGGGAGAAATATGGCTCGTGCAGGTCTCAGTCTAGGGACTGGGTGAATAACAGCACTAGTCCAGTTACCGGTATACCCTAGGAACTCGCCGGCAGTAAGTAGAGTCAACCGGGGAACTAATGTGACAGGAAGACACAGTAGGTTGGTAACAGAGGGGCTTGATAGGTTTTTAGATAATGTTCCATTACACCAGAAGAATATGCCTGACGGAGCCCTTAAGGTGATATTAGGGGGCGTTGCAGTGATGCTGCAGAGGCTGGAATTAGTTCCTGAGAAACAGTAGGGAAACTTTTCTTGGCTGGGGTTTAGGTATAGTGGCACGTTAGGGATAGGGGCATATGAGAGGTTGCGGTGGTTGTTAGCTTGGGCAGAGGTAGAGGATCCCCATGGCAGGGGGACAGCGGTTAGCGGCGGACGCCCTAGAGTGGCACACAGAAAGCAGCCAGACAGGCTGTGAAGTCCTGTAAGGTTAGCAAGTTCTAATCCTTCTTGCAATAATTTTAACCAGGAAAAAGGATGTAAATCTTGTGTCAGGCGGTTTTCTTGTCGCTGGATATTTCCATGGACCAGGGGCCGTACCTGCACTAGACCCCGCCACAGATAGAGGTGACTACTAGGCCATGTGGAGGCGGAGGAGTAGTATACAGCCCCGTGTTGAGGCGTGGTCCAGCGGGAGTTCCAGGGGTCTCTAACTATCCATGTATATGAAAGGTCTCCATCTCGTCTACGATGGAAGGGCCATCTGGGGTTTATCTGTTCTTTTCCACCCCACCATTGGTATTTATGGACAATACAATAGTTATAAGGGCAGCCAGCACTTTGGTGCCACCAATAGTGCTTACAATTGTATTGAGTCTGATCATACTCGAAGCATATCATTGATGCCACTGGTTTGGCTATTGGGAAATCGGTAAAATTTAGTAAAATTGGGCTATTGCACCCTGAGGAGGGGCAATCTGCACTGGCCACTAATTTCCCGGGCTTATGAGGTTGCCCAGGGTGGGTTTGGTTTTCATAAAGCCAGAATCTCCAGACAAAGGGATTAGGAGCTGGCTTTATGTTTTCCCCAGCGGCCACTAGGGCGACTAACGTTAGAGTCAGACTACCTAACTGCATGTTTGCAGTGAGCTATGCTGTCGGCGCAGGATGAGTTTTAAGGGGTTGTTCTTAGCTCTGTCCACAGTCCACGTGTCCGGTGCTTCAGCCGCCGCCGTGATTGGTCCCAGGAGGTCGGAGGTTGGGTCCACCGGCTTGAGGTGGGTGTAGTGGATCCACGACGCGATGCCTTCTACCTTTAGGGCGGTGGGTGTGGTTAGGAGTACCTGGAGTGGTCCTTTCCACCTGGGTTCTAGGGTCTCTTGTCGGTGTCGCTTGACCAGGACCCAGTCTCCCGGCTGGTACGGATGGGGTGTCGGCGGGGGACCGGTCTCATATAGTTCCTTCAGCTTGGGCCAGATTTCTTGATGAATTTTCTGCAAGGCTTGTAGGGAAAATAAGAGTTCAGAGACATTTTCTGTTTCAGACTTGAGCAGATCATCTTTTAGGCTGGGAACTAGGGGTGGGAGTCTACCATACATGATTTCATAAGGGGTAAGGCCCAGTCTGTAAGGGGTATTACAGGCCTGGAACAGAGCGTAGGGGAGAAGGACTACCCAATTAGCGCCAGTCTCCATAGTCAATTTAGTTAAGGTCTCTTTTAAGGTCCGATTCATCCTTTCTACCTGTCCTGAACTCTGGGGCCTGTAAGTGCAATGGAGTTTCCAATTTGCCCCAAGGATGGAAGCCAAATCCTGACTTACCTTAGCGACGAAAGCGGGCCCATTATCTGACCCTATCTGGACGGGGAAGCCATACCTGGGAAGGATATCTTCCAGAATTTTCTTTGCTACGACCTGAGCAGTTTCTCTTTTGGTTGGGAATGCTTCAGTCCACCCTGAAAAAGTATCTACAAAGACAAGTAAGTACCGGTACCCGTACTTTCCTGGCTTTATTTCAGTAAAATCTACTTCCCAGTAGATACCAGGCCTGGTTCCCCTGAGCCTTGTTCCTGTTGCAGCTTGAGATTGGGGGTATGCATTGTTAAGCTGGCAGACTTTGCAACTTGTTACGATACTGCTGGCCGTCTCAGCTATATGTCTGATTTTGAGCTTGGAGCGTCTGATCAGGTCTATCATCCGCCGGGCCCCCAGGTGGGTGGTTCGGTGGATGTGTTCTAACACCTGTTGTCCTAATTTTTCTGGTAGGATGGTTTGGTCATTAGTATCAGTCCACCACCCATTCTGGATTTGTTTCAGGGGGAGTTTGTCAATCCACTGGAGATCTTGTTCTGAATATTCAGGGAAATATGGCAAGTCCCGGGGGCCTGGGTCAGGGAGCTGGAGTGCAAGGAGTTGGCTGGGAGCCTTCGCCATCTTTCTTGCAGTTTGATCCGCCAGAAAGTTGCCTTGAGCAGTTGGAGTAGTTAGTTTCTGATGCCCTGGGCAATGCACAATGGCTAACTTTTCTGGCCTCCATAGGGCTGTTAGCAGGGCTAGGATTTCTTGCTTGTTTTTTTTTATCTCTTTTCTTTCAGCCGTCAGTAACCCCTGCTCCCTGTAAATGGTCCCATGTATAGGCGCCCTTGCAAAAGCATATCGGCTGTCTGTATATACCGTCAGCTTTTTCCCCGCCCCTAAGGCAAGAGCTTGGGTGAGCGTTATCAGTTCGGCCTTCTGGGCCAATGTCCCCGGGGCAGGGGTTCCGCCCAGATTACCTTAGTCTCTGAAGTCACTGCCGCTCCAGCGTACCTCTGGCCCTGATGCATGAAGCTGCTCCCATCAGTGAACCAGACAAGGTCGGCGTCAGGAAGTGGGCGGTCCTGCAGGTCTTCTCGAACTCGGTGCAACTGAGTTAGTATCTCGGTGCAGTCGTGGAGTGGGGCATCCAGGTCCGGGTTGGGCAGCAGTGAGGCAGTCTCTTACCCAGTGGCTAGCCTCCTTGCAGTAGGCACATTGGTCTTTTCTCAGATTATCATGCCTGGGGGGG
>NW_020262658.1:1784-2844 GCF_003255815.1 Theropithecus gelada | reverse complement strand
AGACTTAGACTCCCACACAATAATTAGGGGAGACTTTAACACCTGACTGTCAACATTGGATCAACGAGACAGAAAGTTAGCAAGGATATCCAGGACTTGAACTCAGCTCTGCACCAGGCGGACCTAATAGACATCTACAGAACTATCCACCCCAAATCAACAGAATATATATTCTTCTCAGCATCACATCACACTTATTCCAAAATTGACCATGTTGTTGGAAGTAAAGCACTCCTCAGCAAATGTAAAAGAACAGAAATTATAACAAACTGTCTCTCAGACCACAGCACAATCAAACTAGAACTCAGGCTTAAGAAACTCACTCAAAACCACTCAACTACGTGGAAACTGAACAACCTGCTCCTGAATGACTGCTGGGTACATAATGAAATGAAGGCAGAAATAAGGATGTTCTTTGAAACCAATGAGAACAAAGACACAACATATCAGAATCTCTGGGATACATTTAAAGCAGTGTGTAGAGGGAAATTTATAGCACTAAATGCCCACAAGAGAAAGCTGGAAAGATCTAAAATTGACACCCTAACATCACAGTTAAAGAACTAGAGAAGTAAGAGCAAACACAATCAAAAGCTAGCAGAAGGCAAAAAATAACTAAGATCAAAGCAGAACTGAAAGAGATAGAGACACAAAAAACCCTTCAAAAAAATCAGTGAATCCAGGAGCTGGTTTTTTGAAAAGATCAACAAAATTGATAGACTGCTAGTAAGACTAATAAGAGAGGGATATCGGCCGGGCACGGTGGCTCAAGCCTGTAATCCCAGCACTTTGGGAGGCCGAGACGGGCGGATCACGAGGTCAGGAGATCGAGACCATCCTGGCTAACACAGTGAAACCCCGTCTCTACTAAAAATACAAAAAACTAGCCGGGCGAGGTGGCGGGCGCCTGTAGTCCGAGCTACTCCGGAGGCTGAGGCAGGAGAATGGCGCAAACCCGGGAGGCGGAGCTTGCAGTGAGCTGAGATCCGGCCACTGCACTCCAGCCCGGGCTACAGAGCAAGACTCCGTCTCAAAAAAAAAAAAAAAAAAAAAAAAAAAA
>NW_020262658.1:0-1734 GCF_003255815.1 Theropithecus gelada | reverse complement strand
GGACCCCCGCCCTGCCCCCTGCCGGGGCAATTAAGTAATTCCCCCCCTTAAAAAAAAAAAAAAAAAAAAAAAAAAAAAAGAGAGGGATATCATCACTGATTCCACAGAAATACAAAGTACCATCAGAGAATACTATAAACACCTCTACACAAATAAACTAGAAAATCTAGAAGAAATAGATAAATTCCTGGACACATACACCCTCCCAAGACTAAACCAGGAAGAAGTTGAATCCCTGAATAGATCAATAACTGGCCCTGACATTGAGGCAATAATTAATAGCCTACCAACCAAAAAAAGTCCAGGACCAGATGGGATTCATAGCTGAATTCTACCAGAGGTTTAAAGAGGAGCTGGTACCATTCCTTCTGAAACTATTCCAATCAATAGAAAAAAAGGGAATCCTCTCTAACTCATTTTATGAGGCCAGCATCATACTGATACCAAAGCCTGGCAGAGACACAGCAAAAAAAGAGAATTTTAGACCAATATCCCTGATGAACATCGATGCAAAAATCCTCAATAAAATACTGGCAAACCGAATCCAGCAGCACATCAGAAAGCTTATCCACCATGATCAAGTGGGCTCCATCCCTGGGATGCAAGGCTGGTTCAACATATGCAAATCAATAAACGTAATCCATCATATAAACAGAACCAAAGATGAAAACCACGTGATTATCTCAATAGATGCAGAAAAAGCCTTCGACAAAATTCAACAGCACTTTATGCTAAAAACTCTTTTTTTTTTATCCAAAATATGTTTATTGAGATGGTTTCCCACTCATCTTGATTCAGAGTGCTTTTAGTGCTGCTTCCTCCTAAAGGAACATTCTTCTGTAAGCCTTGCTTTTCCTCCTGTAGGCTGGCAGAGGACAGTGGAGCAGCCAACACACAAAACTACTGTTTGTGCATGGCTAAAGACCGTGGTGATTTTATAGCATCCCGGGCATTTCACATCCATAAATTAGGAATTGGGGCTCTGCACCAGGCGTTTCTTCTTGTGTTTCCTCTTCTCCTCTTCTGGGGAGGGATGAAGGAGATCCTTTGTGAGAGGCATGTTCTTGTGTGGGTAGGTCGTCACTGCCGGAAAGGGCGCTAAAAACTCTTAATAAACTAGGTATTGATGGGATGTATCAAAGTAATAACTGTTTATGACAAGCCCACAGCCAATATCATACTGAATGGGCAAAAACTGGAAGCATTCCCTTTGAAAACTGGCACAAGACAGGGATGCCCTCTCTCACGACTCCTATTCAACGTGGTGTTGGAAGTTCTGGCCAGGGCAATCAGGCAGGAGAAATAAATAAAGACTATTCAATTAGGAAAAGAGGAAGTCAAATTGTCCCTGTTTGCAGATGACATGATTGTATATTTAGAAAACCCCATTGTCTCAGCCCCAAATCTCCTTAAACTGATAAGCAACTTCAGCAAAATCTCAGGATAGAAAATCAATGTGCAGAAATCACAAGCATTCCTATACACCAGTAACAGACAAACAGCAAAATCATGAGTGAATTCCCATTCACAATTGCTTCAAAGAGAACAAAATACCTAGGAATCCAACTTACAAGGGATGTGAAGGACCTCTTCAAGGAGAACTACAAACCACTGCTTAACGAAATAAAAGAGGACACAAACAAATGGAAGAACATTCCATGCTCATGGATATGAAGAATCAATATCGTGAAAATGGCCATACTGCCCAAGGTAATTTATAGATTCAATGCCATC
>NW_020262657.1:0-2845 GCF_003255815.1 Theropithecus gelada | reverse complement strand
TTTCTTTCTTTCTTTCTTTTTCTTTCTCTCTTTCTTTCATTCTTTCTCTCTCTCTCTTTCTCTTTCTTTCTTTCTTTCTTTCTTTCTCTTTCTTTCTTTCGTTTGTTCGTTCTTTCTTTCCTCTCTCTCTCTCTCTTTCTTTCCTTTGTAGAGAGAGGGTCTTGCTTTGTTGCCTAGACTAGTCTTGAATTCCTGACCCCAAGCAAACCTCCTACCTCAGCCTCTCCAAGTGCTAAGATTATATACATGTGTCACCATGCCCAGTCATGAGATAATTTTACATGGTGATTTTTGTATTCTGAAACATTACCGAATACATTCAATCATTCTGACAAAGTTTGCTTTTGTGGGAATTTAAGGTTATTCTACATATGACATTCAATCAAATGAAAGCACAGATAATTTTACTTTTTATTTCTAATTTTTATTCTGTTTATTTCTTTCTCTTGCCTAATTACTCTGCCTTTTCTTCCAATACTGTTTTGAATAGAAGCTGTGAAAATGTGCATTGTTGCTTTGTTGCTGATAGATATTACAGAAATATATCTTTGATCTTTCAGATTGCATATGATGTTAGTTGTAGGTTTTTCGTAGATGGCCTTTACTATGTTGAGGTAGTTTCCTTCTACTCATAGATTGTTGAGTGTTTTTACCATGAAAAGGTGTGGAGTTTTGTGAAATGATTTTCTGTAGCCAGGGTCTGACTGCATTACACCTGGAAAAGCCACTCTGCTTCACACCCACCCCTACCTCCTCCACTATATGCCTGGTGTTAGAGAGGAATAAATACGTTGTGTTTTCCAGGGAAAAAGGGTCAGTCCATCAGAAATATAGCAGTGCTCACCTGTGTAAGGGGATGGGGAAGGAGGAGAGGCCCTCATAAGTAGAACTGTGGACACTGCTCAAAGCCGTAATAGTTGTTACACCTCTATAGATGTTGATGGAGATGGAGCTACCCCTGTCACCCTGGACCCAGACATGGGCTGAGGGTCCAGGGAAAACAGAGGCATGGACCAGAATCAGAAGCAGTAAGGTGAGGGGACTAGGATCAGACTCCTGTGAGTAGCTTGGGGTGACTGTTACAGCAAGTGCCCCATTTGTCCCAGAGTTGGTGGCAGTGTTGATGAGTCTCTCAAAGAAGCCAGTTTCTCCCTCACTCTGACCCTCTGCTGCTGATGGCCCCCCTTCCTGTAGATTGATCAGGAATGGCTCCTTCATAACTCCTAAATTTAGGAGATCAACTAGACTTCTATGGGTGGCCCCAGAGTATCCATTAATGTGTTTTAGTTGAAAAGAAAGGGTGTACAATGGTTTCTTCATACAAATCAGCTCCCTCTTCTTATCTGTCAGCCCCTTCATAGAACCTCAGTCCAGAGAGTCACTGGAATACATTTCCCAGGTGGGGTGGAGAAGGCCAGGTTGGCTGAATCTGGTTCCCTGTGAGGACACAGCTGCTGAGTCTAGTGAGCAGATGATACAGGGTCACAGGATGATGGTTTCCCAGTTATTCTTACCTGTAGATGCCTCAAGGACAAGCCTACAGCACCCAGTGCTGCCCCAGTCCTAGACCTACTGAGCCCTTCAGTTTCTCTCTGCCTCTGTCTTTTTCTTCTGCACCAAAGATATGACTGTGAGGGCCCTTGTTAAGCTGTATTTGTACTCATTGCTCTGCACAGAATTCCTGTACCATTTCAAATTTTTCTGGTCCATGCTGCTATTTTTAGTAAAGTCCTGGGCTCTTAGTCTAACTGAAGGAGATTCTCAGATAGACATCAGAGCAGAGAGCCCAGTGTGGAGAAGGGAAGCCACCAGAAATGCAGGCCTGTGGCCAGGGATGCCTCCTTCTTCCCCACTCAAGAGTGTGGCCCCTTTTCAGACTCCCAAGTCCTGTCCTGGAAGATCTGGGCTGTCAGGGTGGATCTCTGCCTGCTCTCAGCCCACCCACCTTTGACATCAAAAGGACCCTGGAGTTTAGTGTGTCACTGGACAGAGGGAGAAGTAGGCTGAGCTCTTCTATTTCTTACTTATTTACACCTGGCTTAAGCCACACTGTATGAGAACTGAGTAGTCCCCTTGCATCTGGTTTTGAAAGACTTATGAGGTCCCTCCTCCAGAACTCTGGCTGCAGCAACCCCAGCAGAAGTCCTGAGTCTGCATACTTGTAGAATAATAGAAAGAAGAATTAGGGAAGTGAGTAGGCATTATTGATTTGGAATCTTATATCATGTATTTAGTGCTAACTGACGTGCTTTCTTGAGGGTAGCTGTGTTAGAGAAGCTCTGTCTTTGAGGGTCATCTCATAGAACTGGCATCAGTAGGATGAGGCCAGCCCCAACGCTGCCTCTTACAGACCTTGAACCCTGGGAGGAGTTGGTAGATAAACTACAGGGCACCCAGGTAAGTTTGTATTTCATATGAAAAATATTGTGTGGGAGATACTAACACATACTAATTCTTTGTCACTGCTTTACTGAATTCAAATTTAACTGACCTCCAGTGTTTTTATTTGATAAATTGCAGAATCCTACCTCCAGGCCACAAGCACGCCCTCTCTAACAAGGGCCTACTGCATGAAAAGGAATCATAAAGCTGTTGTCAGGATTCAATGAGGTCACACTCTCAGGAATTAAAAAGCTGTTGGTCAGTAGTAAGGTTGCAGTTGTACTAAATCTCAATACAACCTATCAAAACCTCTAGGATACAGCAAAGGAAGTGCTAAGAGAAAAGTTTAGCATTAAACACTTACATTGAAAATCCAGAAAGTGCACAAACAGACAATCTAAAGTCACACCTCATGGAACTGGAGGATCAAGAACAATGCAAACCCAAATTCAGATGAAGAAAA
>NW_020262656.1:0-2846 GCF_003255815.1 Theropithecus gelada | reverse complement strand
TTCCAAACAGGGGACTTCTCTTCGATTTGTGGCACCCCTACCTGTCCTTAGATGCACCCTGGGTTTTTTTTTCTCTCCATCATTTGCCTCTTCTCCCTACACCTTCCCATCCACTCAGGGGCCTTCTGCCAGGTTTGTGGTACCACTAGTGGGTGCGAGAAATACCCAGGGACATAAGGGTCTCTGGGTAGCAACGCAAGGGCTGATGGGAAGCACTTTCGTCCATGGTGGACCCAGGAAAGCTCCTCAGTGGTGTGATTTTCTTTCTCTTTTTTCTGTCAGCGATGTCCCTCCTCCCCTCCCTCACAGTTTACCTTTCCCTCAGGGGCCTTTGCCCATTTTTGGGTACCCCTAGAGAACCCAAGACTCACCCTGTATTCGAACCAGGGGCACCAGAATAACCAGGGCACAGCGCAGGGGCTGATTGTTAAGCACCTTCATACGTTGGGGACACAGGCCCCACCTCTCAGCAGTTTTTTTTTTTTCTCTCCCTCAGTTGCCTCTTCTCCTTGCACATTACCTTCCACTCAGGGTCCTTCTGCCAGGTTTGTGATACCCCTAGTGGGCACAAGAAAAACCCAGGATTCAATCCAGGGACATAAGGGTTTCCAGGTAGCAGTGCAGGGGCTGATGGGAAGGCACATTCATCCGGGTATGACCCAGGAATGCTTCTCAGTAGTGACTTTTTAATCTTTTTGGCCACAGGTCCCCAACTCCCTTCCCTCAAATGTTACATTTCCCTCAGGGGCTTTATGCCCTCTTTTTCATACCACTACCATGCCTGAGATGCACTGTGGTCTGGAAACAGGGACGCCAGCTTGCTTGGACCCAGTGCAGGGGCTGATGGGAAGGCAGTTTCATCCCAGGGGGACCCAGGAATATGTCTTGCCAGTGTGTTTTTGTTTTTTTTATGATACTGGTGCCCCACATCCCCTCCCTCAAAACTTACCTTCACCTCAGGAGACTTCTGTCTACTTTTGGGTACAACTAGTGGGCCCAAGATGCACCCAGGGTTCAAACCAGGGATGCCAGGATCCCTGGGGCCTATTGCAGGGCCTTGTGGGGAGGCACTGTTTTCTGTGTTAGACTCAGGAATGCTCCTCAGCGGTGCCTTGTTTTTTTCTTATTGGGTGCCACCAGTGCCCTGGCTCCCCTCTTTTGAAAGCTACCATCATCTCAATTGCCTTCTGCCTGCTTTGGGGTACCCCAAGTTGGGTCGAGATGCACCCTGGGTTCAAACAGGAAATGCCACGGTCGCCGGTGCCCACCACAGGTGCTGACGGGAAGGCACTTTCTTCCGTGGGGGACAAGGAACGCTTCTTGGCCTCACTATTGTTTTTTATTCCACAGGTAGCCCACCTCCCCACCCTCATGGTTACCTTCCTCTCAGGGTTTTTCTTCCCTCATTTGGGTACCACTAGCCAGTCCAAAATGCAGTCCACTCTTGAACCAGGTACTCCAGTGTTCTTGGGACCCAGCGTCAGTGTTGATGGGAAGGCACTTTCGTCCGTGGAGTACCCAGGATAGTTTCTTGGCTTCACAATTATCTTTTGCTGCCACAGGTGGATCACCTCACCTCACTCACTATTTACCTTCCCTTCAGGGTACTTCTGCTGGCTTTGGGGTACCATTCACACTCCTGAGATGCACGCTACATTCAAACCAGTGTCCGCAGGGTCCCCATGGCCCAGCTCAGGGGCTGATGGGAACACATTTTGGTCCTCGTCGACCCATGCCCTATTTCTTGGTGGAGGGTTTTTATTTTTTTCTGCAACAGGTGCCCCACCATCCCTCTCTCAAACCTTATCTTCTCATCAGGGGCCTTCTCTGTTATTTGTGGTACCCTACCTGGCCTGAAACACACCCTGTGTTTGAACCAGGGATGCCAGGATCTCCAGGTACCAGCACAGGGGCTCATGGGAAGGCACTTTTGTACGTGGAGACCCAGGAACACTTCTTGGCAGCCCGTTTTATTTTTACTGCCACATATGCCCCACCTCCCCTCACTCCAACCTTACTATCCCCTCAGGAGCCTCCGGCTCTCTTTGTGTTACACCTAACGGGTCCAATAGGCACACTGGGTTTGAACCAGGGAACTCAGGGTGCCTGCAGAACAGTACTGTGGCTGATGGGAAGGCACTTTCGTCCCTGGGGGCCCAGGAACGCTCCTCACTGGCATCCATTTTTTTCTTTTTCTGCCACAGGAGCCTCCTATGCCCTCCTTCTAACCTCATCTTCCCTTTAGGGTCTTTCTGTCCGTTTTGGAGTACCCCTGCAGGGCCTGAGATGCACCCTGATTTTGAACCATGGACACTATGGTCCTCAGGGGCCAGTGCAAGGCCTGATATGAAGGCACTGTTGTCCGTGTGGGACCCAGGAACACTTCTAAGCAGTGCAATTTTCTTTTTTTTCTTCTGCCATAAGTGCACCAGCTCCCATTCCTCCAAGCTTCACTTCTCCTCTGGTGCCTTCTTCCTTCTTTGGGGCACCCATAGTGTTAACGAGATGCACCCTGGTTTTGAGCCAGTTAGGCCATGGTCCCTGTGGCCCAGTGCAGGGGCTGTCGGGAAGGCACTTTCTTCCATGGGGGACAAGGGATGCTTCTCGATGGCCCGTTTTTTTGTTGTAATACCACATGTAAACCACCTCACACACACTCACATTCACACACTCACTCACAGTCACCATCACACTCACACTCACACACACTCAATTCACACTCACACACTCACGCACACACAAGCACCCTCAAACTCACACACACACTCTCTCACACACACTCACTCACACTCACTCTTGCTCACACTCACAAACACACACACTAACACTCAGTTTCACTCATACAC
>NW_020262655.1:0-2846 GCF_003255815.1 Theropithecus gelada | reverse complement strand
GGCCACGGCCACAGCGCCACCTGCCGGGCGCCCGCCGCACCGCCACAGCGCCCCCTGTGGGCCCGGAGCCGCCCGAGCCTCCTGCTGCGACGCGCGAGACGCAGCGCCCCCTGCCGAGCCGGAGTCCGCACGCCGGGGCCTGGGACCTGGGGCCGACCCAACCCGGGACTCCGCATTCCTCTGCTGTGGGACTAGAGTCACCAGGTCCAGACCTGGGACTGACAGCTCCAACCCAGGGTCCTCGGTTGCCCAGAGCCTGGCCTGCCCCCTCACCAGAGACACAGAGACCCCTCCTGGGTCAGATTTTCCGCCCCAGGACGTGGAACTGACACCCACCCAACCCTAGCATCATCCCAGACCCAGCATCCCCTGTGGGCCAGAGGCTCCACGCCAGGGCCTAGAACTCACTCTCACCAGGACCCAACAAGCTCTGATGGCTGGGAGCCTGTCCTGACACCCCCAAACCAGAGACGCAGTACTCCTTTTTGTTTGTTTGTTTTTTGTTTTTGAGACCGAGTCTCGTACTGTCGCCAGGCTGGAGTGCAGTGGCGCCATCTTGGCTCACTGCAACCTCTGCCTCCCGGGTTCAAGCGATTCTCCTGCCTCAGCCTCCTGACTAGCTGGGATTACAGGCACATGCCACCATGCCCAGCTAATTTTTGTACTTTTAGTAGAAACGGGATTTTACCATGTTGGCCAGGCTGGTCTCAATCTCCTGACCTCGTGGTACACCCACCTCAGCCTCCCAAAGTGCTGGAATTACATATAGGTGTGAGCCACCGCGCCCTGCCCGCACCCCCTTCTTAACGGGAGACCCCACACCAGGGCCTGGGAGTGGCCTCATAGGACCTCCTGCCAGCCCAGAGGCTCCAGGCCAGGGAATGACTCCACTCTGGCATGAAAGCCCTCTGCTGGCCCAAGGTCCATGCCAAGGCGGAGGATTCATTCCTCACCCCAGCCCCTCACATGGGATTCAGCCACCCTGTCAGTGAGAGCCACCTGTCCAGGGCTGGGGTCGGCCCCACTCAGGCCTAAATGTCCCCTGAGACCTAGAGCCCCCATGCTGGCCTGGGCCCAACTCCCTCAGGGACACAGCACACCCTGCCTGCCCTGCTTATTTGACACCCAGATGGGCTCCCTGGGGCTCAGCTGTGGAACTTTTCTAGTGTGGAAATGAGTTCATTAAAAGTGGTGGCCGGGCACGGTGGCTCACGCCTGTAATCCCAGCACTTTGGGAGGCCGAGGCAGGTGGATCACGAGGTCAGGAGATCAAGACCATCCTGGCTAACATGGCAGAACCCCATCTCTACTAAAAATACAAAAATTAGGTGGGCATGGTGGTTCGCACCTGTAGTCCCAGCTACTTGGGAGGCTGAGGCAGGAGAATCGCTTGAACCCAGGACACAGAGGTTGCAGTGAGCCAAGAGCATGCCACTGCACTCCAGCCTGGCGGTGTCAGAGCGAGACTCCGTCTAAAAAAAAAAAAAAAAAGTCGTGGCTGGGCAAGGTGGCTCATGCCTGTAATCCCAGCACTTTGGGAGGCTGAGGTGGGTGGATGACTTGAGCCTAGGAGTTCAAGACTAGCCTGGGCAATGAGTGAAACCCTGTCTCTACTAAAAATACAAAAATTAGCCGGTGCGGTGGCACCTGCCTGTAGTCCCAGTTACTTGAGAGGCTGATGTGGGAGAATCACTTGAGCCCTGGAGGCAGAGGTTGCAGGGAGTCATCATCGCACTGTGACAGAGGAAGACCCTGGCTTAAAAAAACAAAAAGAAAGAAAGAAAAAAAAGAAAAGTCATTTAAGAATCAAAGGATCTGCTAAGGCTAAGTACAATTTCGGGTGCTGTGGGCCCTACAAAAATGGGCACAATTGGTGCTTCTCTCCAAAGAGTTCACAACTTAGCTGGGAAGTCAAAGTTAAATCCTATAATACAAGTAGTAAATAACAACAAATGAGTAACACAAGTGATGTTGCAGTGTGGGGAAATCTGCTGCCTGCTTGCTATTGTTGGTCCAAGATGGAATACAAAGAAGTAGCACACACCACCACCTGGGCTAGGTTTTCCTCCTATTTCCCCAAAAATAAGTAAATTAAATAGCCTGGTGATGGGGACAGGATCTGGGGGAGGTGCAGGGAGGAGGAAAAAACTGTTAATGCTGTGAGAGATTCTTATTCCCATCTCCCCTGGACAGTCTAAAGGGTCACCCATTCCACAACCAAGAGCTGGTCAGGCCGGGCGCGGTGGCTCACGCCTGTAATCCCAGCACTTTGGGAGGCCAAGGCGGGCAAATCACTTGAGTTCAGGAGTTTGAGACCAGCCTGACCAACATGGTGAAACCCCGTCTCTACTAAAAATACAAAAATTAGCCAGGCGTGGTGGTGTACGCTGGTAATCCCAGCTACCCAGGAGGCTGGGGCAGGAGAATCACTTGAACTTGGGAGGCGGAGGTTGCAGGGAGCTGAGATCGCGCCACTGCACTCCAGCCTGGGTGACAGAGCAAGACTCCGTCTTAAAAAAAAAAAAAAAAGGAGCTGGTCATAGATGGCAGCCAAATTTCCCATCATCATTTCATCAGTTGCAGTCCTCTAGGGGTCAAAGGCAAAGCCAAAGATTGACAAATTCATTTTCCTCTTCTAGCTGATGAATGGATGCTGTGAGCCAGGGTGGCTCTGTTCAGCCCTCTTGGCAGATGCATCACCAGACAAAACTGGTCCCTGGCCCCAGGCCCAACTCCAAAACACTCTCAATGCTGTCCCCAACCCTTCTAGGCTTCTGAGCTAAGAAAAGCCAATATTGCTCTGCCCGTGGACGCCGCCGAAGAAGCATCGTTAAAGTCTCTCTTCT
>NW_020262654.1:0-2847 GCF_003255815.1 Theropithecus gelada | reverse complement strand
TCCATTCTATGAGAGACCACATGGAGTGGTGTAAAATGTGTCTATTGGATGTAGAGTCAGACAAGTTGTAGCAGATGCTTGTAATTCTATGTTGCCACTGCATGCATTTTGAATACTGGTTAGCTTTCTTGTGCCAAAGGCAGGGCTCAGTGACCCTTGACACAGTTTCCAGTTTTACCTCACACCCAAAAGACTCAAGATGTGGCCAAAGACACAACTTAAATACATCTCTCTTGCTTAACAGACTGGGCTCCCAGCTTTGCTGCAGCTTCCCTTCAGTGGATCATTCTGGCATTTGCTGGTGAACATAAAGTGACCCACAGCCTATTCCAAATATATACTGCTAGTTGCTAGGCTCTACCCTCACCCCTGTTGACACCCCCCTGACCTCCTGTGAATGGCCTCCAGGCATACAGTGTACCCCCTCAGGGTCTGTAAGTACTAAAAACTCTTAAACTTTCTCATTGTTTGTGAAACATTAAAGCCTGCCAACCAATCTGAACGCTGAAGTTAAGGGCCTCAAAAGAACCCAATGCAGATGGATCCCCTGCTGATGCTCTTCTTTTTTGGGCCTCCACTGGCTGGAGACAGTAGTTACCAAATGAGTTGATAGAGAAATCAAAGACTTTTGTTTAAAAGATAGGTATGTGTTGGGATTGTGGTTAAAAATGTACTGGTCATTTGAGAAGAGCAAAATTGTTAACATATTTGAGATTGATAGGTTCTTGATTTGTGAAATGATGATAATTACATATAGTTTGTAAATCTGTAGTACAGATAAAAAGACAGAATAATGTGAACAGCTTAATAAGGTGGCCTTCAAGTACTAGCAATATATATCCTTATGTTTCTATCAGGAACAACACTTTTCAATTTTTTAAGGAAAAAAAGGATTGTTTTCAAATCTGAATAGTGCATCTTCCACCTCTCAGTTCAGGCAAGGCAGCTCTGCTTTCACTTTTCCCTGAGGAAGAATTTGTAAGTGGCGCATGTCTGAGAAGGATTGATCTTCAGTGTCTTTATACCCTGTGTTGGGGGATATAGGCAGAATACACTTAATTGTACACATTAACACCTTGCTCTGAAGAGAAATTTAATTTCAACTTCTCTAAGTTTTTGTACTAGTCAGGGTGGGCAAGGTTGTGCTGGAATGGGACACCCAGAGAGTCAGGCTAATGGAAAAGCTATTACTCAGTGTCAATGGCTGTCATGGCAGGAGGCAAAAGGGAACTCATGCAAATCTTACACAACGAATTAAGTCTTGTGTCTCAGAAGGGAACCATGTCAATTCCAATTATGATTCTCGGTCTCAGTCAGCCACTAAAAGGCCAGAAAGTACAATCCTATGTTCCCAGAAGACTGAGGGTCAAAAATATTTATCAATCAGGCACATAATTACCATAGTTATGGCTTAATAAACACATGCACGTGTGCGTGCGCACACACACACATACACACTGTGTGTGCTAAGAACACGTATCAGAAAGCTTATTTATAGAGAAATTTATTTTTTCTTTTCAATTACTGAACTGCATACTATCTCAAGTTCCCATTTTGCCTAGTAGGAAAAAAAAGGGATCAATTAATTATAGGTAAACTCAATCACTTCCAGATTGTGTTACACATTAGAGATTCAAACCGAGCCAAATTAGCATCTTTACCCTCTGTGAGGAAAGACAAAACATGTAGTATGGAAACATGTGGTATGAGACCATGCAATCACACATTGCCTGGCACTTACTACTTGGTTCCTAAGGCCTAGTTGTTCATTTATCATCCACAAAATTGTTGTCATGCTTCTACCATAGAATGGTATAATATCAGGGAGGCAAGGTCCCTTCCCTGTACTATAATCAATGAAAGAAAGTAAAACAGAATTAGCCATGGCCCGGAAAGCAAAATTTAACTGAGGAGACAAGGGAGGAATACATGAAAAGATAACACACAGTTCACAGCCGGTACCTAAAAAATGACTACCAATCAGAGAGAGTGCTGGAAATGTGACGCGCAAAGCAGTCCACCAAGCTGGGAGGATTTTAGTGGAGGTAAGGAAAAAACTAGATCTTAGTCTACAATGACCAGTAAATTATAACATGCCCATTTATATTAGATTCAAACTTTAACGAAATCTATAATTAATTGTTTACCAATGTTGGGTACTTACGTTAAGCACCTTATGTGCACTGTTTCTTATAATTCTCATAATAATTTTATGAGGTTGGAAAGAATTTTATGCTCATTTGAAAGATATGGGTCACTTAAAGTAGTTTAGTAATGAGCTGGTTAGCAAGTGTCAAAGACAGGGTTAATGTTCAGATCTTTTATACTCCAACATCTACACTATTCTTTATTTGCTATGTTCAACATATTTTGTCTCAGTTTGCAAATATGACAAACTTACACAATCAAATTAATCATAGCATTTGTAAGTGGATTATGACTGGGGGCACTTACCAGACCTCATTGTGCCTTGAGTTTGAGTTCTGACTCCATCCGATAATAGCTGTATGAACACAGCAGGTCATTAATGTAGTATGTATGTGTCTGTTTTCTCATCTATATAACTGAGATAAAATAATTGCCCTGCTAATCTTACAAGTTTTTTGATCATCAAAATAGCTACTCTACAGAGGACACAATAAAAAATTTTAAAAATATATGATATATATGTTCTAATTTTTAATATATAAAATATACATTATTCTCAGAAGGGATTTAGCATTCCACATAGAAAAATGAAATATTAAAACAACAGCATTAGCTTTAAAATGCAATGTTCATGGAATAATTTATGAAGTAATCCATGAACATACCTGGCAAATATGTAAAATGCAAAAAAAAAAAAAA
>NW_020262653.1:0-2848 GCF_003255815.1 Theropithecus gelada | reverse complement strand
GCTAAGACTGTTCTTTTGGAATTTGCAAAGTGATATTTGGAAGCCAATGCAGGGCTATGGTGAAAAAGGAAATACCGTAAGATAGAAACTGGAAAGAATCTTTCTGAGAAACTGCTTTGTGTTCTGTTAGTTCATCTCACAGTCTTACAGCTTTCTCCTCAATAACCCTTTCGCTAAGCCTGTTCTCGTGGAATTAGCATAGTGATATTTGGAAGCCCATGGAGAGCAATGGAGAAAAAGAAAATATCCTGAGATAAAGACTGGATAGAAGCTTTATGAGAAACTGCTCTGTGATGTGTGACTTCCACTCACAGAGTTACATCTGTATTTCGTGGATCTCTTTGCTAGCCTTATTTCTGTGGAATCTGAGAACAGATATTTCGGATCCCTTTGAAGACTATAAGGCCAAAGGAAATATCCTCAGATAAGAAAGAGAAAGAAGCTTTCTGAGAAACTTCTTCGTGTTCTGTGAAATCATCTCACAGAGTTACAGCTTTCCCCTCCAGAAGCCTTTCGCTAAGACAGTTCTTGTGGAATTGGCAAAGTGATATTTGGAAGCCCATAGAGGGCTATGGTGAAAAAGGAAATATCCTCAGATGAAATCTGGAAAGAAGCTTTAGAAAAAGTGCTCTGTGATGTGTGACTTCCACTCACAGAGTTACATCTGTATTTCGTGGTTCTCTTTGCTAGCCTTATTACTGTGGAATCTGAGAACAGATATTTCGGATCCCTTTGATGACTATAGGGCCAAAGGAAATATCCTCCAATCACAAAGAGAAAGAAGATTTCTGAGAAACTTCTTTGTGTTCTGTGAAATCATCTCACAGAGTTATAGCTTTCCGCTCAAGAAGCCTTTCGCTAAGACAGTTCTTGTGGAATTGGCAGAGTGAAATTTGGAAGCCCTTAGAGGGCTATGGTGAAAAAGAAAATAGCCTCAGATAAAAACTGGAAAGAAGCTTCCTGAAAAAGTGCTTTGTGATGTGTGACTTCCACTCACTGAGTTACAGCTGTATTGCGTGGAGCTGTTTGCTGCCCTTATTTCTGTGGAATCTGAGGACTGATAATTCGGATCTCTTTGAAGACTACAGGGCCAAAGGAAATATCCTCCGATAAAAATGAGAAACAAGCTTTCTGAGAAACTTCTTTGTGATCGGGAATTCATCTCACAGAGTTACAGCTGTTCCCCCAAGAAGCATTTCGATAAGACTATTCTTGTGTAACTGGCAAAGTGATATTTGGAAGCCCGTGGACGGCTATGGTGAAAAAGAACATATCCTAAGATAAAACCTGGAAAGAAGCTTTCTGAGAAACTGCTTTGTGATGTGTGACTTCCATCACTGATTAAGAGCTGCATTTCGTGGAGCTGTTTGCTAGCATTATTTCTGTGGAATCTGAGAACCGATATTTCAGATCCCTTTAAAGTCTATAGGGCCAAAGGAAATATCCTCTGATAAGAAGGAGAAAGAAGGTTTCTGAGAAACTTCTTTGTGATCGGTGAATTCATCTCACAGAGTTACAGCTTTTCCCTCAAAAAGCGTTTCGCTAAGGCTGTTCTTGTGGAATTGGCAAAGTGATATTTGTAAGCCCCTGGAGGGCGATGGTGAAAAAGAAAATATCCTCAGATAAAAACTGGAAGGAAGCTTTCTGAGAAACTGCTTTGTGTTCTGTTAATTCATCTCACAGAGTTACAGCTTTCCCCTCAAGAAGCCGTTTGCTAAGACTGTTCTTGTGGAATTTGCAAAGTGATATTTGCAAGCTCCTAGAGCTCTAGAGTGAAAAAGAAAATATCGTCAGGTTAAAACTGGAAAGAAGCTTTCTGAGAAATTGCTTTGTGATATGTGACTTCCACTCACTGAGTTACAGGTGCATTTCGAGGAACTGTTTGCTAGCCTCATTTCTATGGAATTTGAGAACTGATAATTCAGATCCCTTTGAAGACTATGGGGCCAAAGGAAATATCCTCCGATAAAAATGAGAAAGAAGTTTCAGAGAAACTTTTTTGTGATCGGTGAATTCATATCACAGAGTTACAGATTTTCCCTCAAGAAGCCTTTCGCTAAGTCTGTTTCTTGTGGAATTGGCAAAGTGATATTTGGAAGCCCATGGAGGGTGACGGTGAAAAAGAAAATATCCTCAGATAAAAACTGGAAGGAAGCTTTCTGAGAATCTGCTTTGTGTTCTGTTAATTCATCTCATAGATTTACAGCTTTCCTCTCAAGAAGCTGTTCGCTAAGACTGTTTAGTGGAATTTGCAAAGTGATAGCTGGAAGCCCATAGAGGGCTAGGGTGAAAAAGAAAATATCCTCAGAAGAAAACTGGAAAGAAGCTTTCTGAGAAACTGCTTTCTGATGTGTGTCTTCCACACATAGAGTTACGGCTGTATTTCGTGGAGCTGTTTGCTAGCCTTATTTCTGTGGAATCTGAGAACTGATATTTCGGATCCTTTTGAAGACTATAGGGTCAAAAGGAATATGCTCTGATAAAACCTCGAAAGAAGCTTTCTGAGAAAATGCTTTGTGTTCTGTTAATTCGTCTCACAGAGTTACACCTTTCATTTCAAGAAGCCGTTCACTAAGACTGTTCTTGTGGAATTGGCAAAGTGATATTTGGAAGCCCATACAGGGCTATGGTTCAGTTACAGCTGTATTTCATGGAGCTGTATCCTCGCCTTATTTCTTTGGAATCTGAGAACAGATATTTCGGATCCCTTTGAAGACTATACGGCCAAAGGAAATATCCTCCGATAAAAATGAGAAAGAAGGTTTCTGAGAAACTTCTTTGTGATCAGTGAATTCATCCCACAGAGTTACTGCTTTTAACTCAAGATGCCTTTGCTAAGACTGTTCTT
>NW_020262652.1:0-2848 GCF_003255815.1 Theropithecus gelada | reverse complement strand
GCTAAGACTGTTCTTTTGGAATTTGCAAAGTGATATTTGGAAGCCAATGCAGGGCTATGGTGAAAAAGGAAATACCGTAAGATAGAAACTGGAAAGAATCTTTCTGAGAAACTGCTTTGTGTTCTGTTAGTTCATCTCACAGTCTTACAGCTTTCTCCTCAATAACCCTTTCGCTAAGCCTGTTCTCGTGGAATTAGCATAGTGATATTTGGAAGCCCATGGAGAGCAATGGAGAAAAAGAAAATATCCTGAGATAAAGACTGGATAGAAGCTTTATGAGAAACTGCTCTGTGATGTGTGACTTCCACTCACAGAGTTACATCTGTATTTCGTGGATCTCTTTGCTAGCCTTATTTCTGTGGAATCTGAGAACAGATATTTCGGATCCCTTTGAAGACTATAAGGCCAAAGGAAATATCCTCAGATAAGAAAGAGAAAGAAGCTTTCTGAGAAACTTCTTCGTGTTCTGTGAAATCATCTCACAGAGTTACAGCTTTCCCCTCCAGAAGCCTTTCGCTAAGACAGTTCTTGTGGAATTGGCAAAGTGATATTTGGAAGCCCATAGAGGGCTATGGTGAAAAAGGAAATATCCTCAGATGAAATCTGGAAAGAAGCTTTAGAAAAAGTGCTCTGTGATGTGTGACTTCCACTCACAGAGTTACATCTGTATTTCGTGGTTCTCTTTGCTAGCCTTATTACTGTGGAATCTGAGAACAGATATTTCGGATCCCTTTGATGACTATAGGGCCAAAGGAAATATCCTCCAATCACAAAGAGAAAGAAGATTTCTGAGAAACTTCTTTGTGTTCTGTGAAATCATCTCACAGAGTTATAGCTTTCCGCTCAAGAAGCCTTTCGCTAAGACAGTTCTTGTGGAATTGGCAGAGTGAAATTTGGAAGCCCTTAGAGGGCTATGGTGAAAAAGAAAATAGCCTCAGATAAAAACTGGAAAGAAGCTTCCTGAAAAAGTGCTTTGTGATGTGTGACTTCCACTCACTGAGTTACAGCTGTATTGCGTGGAGCTGTTTGCTGCCCTTATTTCTGTGGAATCTGAGGACTGATAATTCGGATCTCTTTGAAGACTACAGGGCCAAAGGAAATATCCTCCGATAAAAATGAGAAACAAGCTTTCTGAGAAACTTCTTTGTGATCGGGAATTCATCTCACAGAGTTACAGCTGTTCCCCCAAGAAGCATTTCGATAAGACTATTCTTGTGTAACTGGCAAAGTGATATTTGGAAGCCCGTGGACGGCTATGGTGAAAAAGAACATATCCTAAGATAAAACCTGGAAAGAAGCTTTCTGAGAAACTGCTTTGTGATGTGTGACTTCCATCACTGATTAAGAGCTGCATTTCGTGGAGCTGTTTGCTAGCATTATTTCTGTGGAATCTGAGAACCGATATTTCAGATCCCTTTAAAGTCTATAGGGCCAAAGGAAATATCCTCTGATAAGAAGGAGAAAGAAGGTTTCTGAGAAACTTCTTTGTGATCGGTGAATTCATCTCACAGAGTTACAGCTTTTCCCTCAAAAAGCGTTTCGTTAAGGTTGTTCTTGTGGAATTGGCAAAGTGATATTTGTAAGCCCCTGGAGGGCGATGGTGAAAAAGAAAATATCCTCAGATAAAAACTGGAAGGAAGCTTTCTGAGAAACTGCTTTGTGTTCTGTTAATTCATCTCACAGAGTTACAGCTTTCCCCTCAAGAAGCCGTTTGCTAAGACTGTTCTTGTGGAATTTGCAAAGTGATATTTGCAAGCTCCTAGAGCTCTAGAGTGAAAAAGAAAATATCGTCAGGTTAAAACTGGAAAGAAGCTTTCTGAGAAATTGCTTTGTGATATGTGACTTCCACTCACTGAGTTACAGGTGCATTTCGAGGAACTGTTTGCTAGCCTCATTTCTATGGAATTTGAGAACTGATAATTCAGATCCCTTTGAAGACTATGGGGCCAAAGGAAATATCCTCCGATAAAAATGAGAAAGAAGTTTCAGAGAAACTTTTTTGTGATCGGTGAATTCATATCACAGAGTTACAGATTTTCCCTCAAGAAGCCTTTCGCTAAGTCTGTTTCTTGTGGAATTGGCAAAGTGATATTTGGAAGCCCATGGAGGGTGACGGTGAAAAAGAAAATATCCTCAGATAAAAACTGGAAGGAAGCTTTCTGAGAATCTGCTTTGTGTTCTGTTAATTCATCTCATAGATTTACAGCTTTCCTCTCAAGAAGCTGTTCGCTAAGACTGTTTAGTGGAATTTGCAAAGTGATAGCTGGAAGCCCATAGAGGGCTAGGGTGAAAAAGAAAATATCCTCAGAAGAAAACTGGAAAGAAGCTTTCTGAGAAACTGCTTTCTGATGTGTGTCTTCCACACATAGAGTTACGGCTGTATTTCGTGGAGCTGTTTGCTAGCCTTATTTCTGTGGAATCTGAGAACTGATATTTCGGATCCTTTTGAAGACTATAGGGTCAAAAGGAATATGCTCTGATAAAACCTCGAAAGAAGCTTTCTGAGAAAATGCTTTGTGTTCTGTTAATTCGTCTCACAGAGTTACACCTTTCATTTCAAGAAGCCGTTCACTAAGACTGTTCTTGTGGAATTGGCAAAGTGATATTTGGAAGCCCATACAGGGCTATGGTTCAGTTACAGCTGTATTTCATGGAGCTGTATCCTCGCCTTATTTCTTTGGAATCTGAGAACAGATATTTCGGATCCCTTTGAAGACTATACGGCCAAAGGAAATATCCTCCGATAAAAATGAGAAAGAAGGTTTCTGAGAAACTTCTTTGTGATCAGTGAATTCATCCCACAGAGTTACTGCTTTTAACTCAAGATGCCTTTGCTAAGACTGTTCTT
>NW_020262651.1:0-2848 GCF_003255815.1 Theropithecus gelada | reverse complement strand
TATCTATTGCTTCCTTCTTTGTGTACTCAATGGACAACAGCTTTCTATATGGTTCTTCACCAGCTTCCACAACTCCATAAGATGTAATCCTTATCATAAATTCAAAATTCCATATCACTTACAGTATCTCTGCTTTCCTAATCCAACTCGAATGGATAAACCAATTCAAAATATAACAAATACACATCCAAACAAGTGACTTAACACAACAAAGGTTTATTTTGAGCTCAGGATATAAGTTAAATGTGGGCCAACAAGGTGAGCATTGCGGGTAGCTCTGTTCCACATAGCGACACAGGCTAATGGAGACGCTGACATCTTTGTTTTTGTTTGTTTGTTTTTTGAGACGGAGTCTTGCTTTGTCGCCCAGGCGACACTGCAACCTCCACTCCCCAGGTTCAAGTGATTCTCCTGCCTCAGCCTCCTGAGTAGCTGGGATTACAGGTGTGCTCCACTGTATCTGGCTAATTTTTGTATTTTTAGTAGAGACTGGGTTTGGCCATATTGGCCAGGCTGGTCTTGAACTCCTGACCTCGGGTGATCCACGTGCCTCAGCCTCCCAAAGTGCTGGGATTACAGGCGTGAGCCATCATGCCGACGCTGATATCTTAGCATTTGAGCTTCATGATTGCTGAGGCAGGAAAAGAGAAGAACTAGGAGACTCTTAAATGCTTTGCCTTGAAAGTGACAAATTTTACTTCTTCAAGCACTTTGGCCGCATGACCCCATTTATTTGTAAAGAGGGCTTGGAAATGTGGGGAAACACATGGATATTCAATGTGCACTAAATGCTTCTGCCACGGTCCACACTTCTGTTTACCAAATATCCCCTTGCTTCCATTAACCCTGTAGTAGATGCTATTGGTGCTCCCCACCTTGATGACTTTCACCAGGCAGGTGCATACATCTCCCAGCTGCTGTTAGTGTTGGCCAGTGGCTCACAGCTGCTTCCTTTTCTGGAAAGTTGTCTTTAGCCAAAGGGAAACCTCCTCCTGATCTAAATACATTCCCATGTATAGAATACCCTCCACCATTCCCCAAAGGAGGCCACCCAAAGTCCCATGTAATCTATTAATATAGTTTATAATTCTGCATATCTGGGCAATGCATGATAGCCTTCACCTCTGGACCAGTCCTGGTTCTTCTTGGTCCAAAAGCCTAATGAAAACGACAAATTGTCTGGCCTCCCCTTCCAACACACACCTAACATATAATGGTGGAAATAAGCACTCTCATTTGGAAAGGGAAAGAAAGAGACACACAGCAGTTACCGGATGTAGCAGTTCCAAAACTCTGCTGTGTGTGAGTGGAGGCCCCTATCCTGAGAGTGAAGAACATTCTGAATCAGGCCCTGATTTTTTCTCTGGAAGAAACTCTCTTGTCCATTGTTCTTGGTGGTCCCTGGCCTGCCCTCTAGCAGCTCTCCTTTTTCTATTCCACTTCTTGCAATAACTAAAGTAGTTACTGAAGAACATACATGCCCTCCTTCAGTCTATCTAGTGTTGTCTGCTGGCCTTAGAAGACTGGGGACCCAAAGATGGTTTATTTCGTTTTATTTTTATTTATTTATTTTTTTTGGGGGGGGAGGGGGGACGGAGCCTCGCTCTGTCACCCAGACTGGAGTGCAGAGGCGCAATCTCGGTTCACTGCAAGCTCCGCCTCCTGGGTTCATGCCATTCTCCTGCCACAGCCTCCCGAGTAGCTGGGACTACTGGCGCCTGCCAGCACACCCGGCTAATTTTTTGTATTTTTAGTAGAGACGGGGTTTCACGGTGTTAGCCAGGGTGGTCTCGATCTTCTGACCTCGTGATCCTCCCGCCTCGGCCTCCCAAAGTGCTGGGATTACAGGCGTGAGCCACTGCGCCCGGCCTATTTCGTTTTATAAAAAAAAAATTTGATTGATTAAATAAAGGTTGTATATACTCAAGGTCCTTGGAGGATTTTAAGGCTTGAATAGTCGTCTTATTTTATTTCATTTGTTATTGCCCAGACTTGTGGCTTCTCCAGCAGTACAAGATTTTTTTTTTTTTTTTTTTTTTTTTTTTTTTTTTTTTTTTTTTTTTGAGACAGGGTCTCACTCTCTTGCCCAGACTGGAGTGCAGTGGCCCCATCTGGGCTCACCGCAACCTCCACCTCCCAGGCTCAAGCAATTCTCCTGCCTCAACCTCCCGAATAGCTGGGATTACAGGCTCGCACCACTGCTGCCCAGCTAATTTTTGTATTTTTAGTAGAGACAGGGTTTCACCATGTTAACTTGGCTGGTCTTGAACTCCCGACCTCAAATGATCCACACTCCTCTGCCTTCCAAAGTGATGGGGTTGGAGGTTTGAGCCACCACACCCAGCCACAAGATTCTTAAAAACTTATTAGACTTAACAATGGGTAAACTGATTAATAAAAATGGTACATCTATGTAATGGAATATTATTTATCCATAAAAAGGAATGAAGCAGTGACACATGCTACAACACGGATGACCCTTAAAAACATTATGCTAAATGACAGAAGACAAATGCGAAAGGCCATATTTTATATAATACAATGTATAAGAAATCTCCAAAATAGGCAAATCCATAGAAACAGAAAGTAGACTAGTTTCCCGGGGTTAGCAGGAGGGAGGAATGAAAAGTGAGTGCTAATTAGGTATGATGTGTCTTTTGGGGCTGATGAAACTGCTCTGGAATTAGTGATATTGGTTGTACAACTTTGTGACTATACTAAAACCGCTGAATTTGACACTTTAAAAATAAACTTAATAAAGCCTTATTAGACTTCTTAAAATATGGTTGTAGTCAATGCTATGTAACAGCCACACCCATAGTTCTTTTGAGGACATAATTAACAGATC
>NW_020262650.1:0-2849 GCF_003255815.1 Theropithecus gelada | reverse complement strand
ACTCTTCAGGATATCATCCAGGAGAACTTCCCCAACCTAGTAGGGCAGGCCAACATTCAAATCCAGGAAATACAGAGAACGCCACAAAGATACTCCTCGAGAAGAGCAACTCCAAGGCACATAATTGCCAGATTCACCAAAGTTGAAATGAAGGAAAAAATCTTAAGGGCAGCCAGAGAGAAAGGTCGGGTTACCCACAAAGGGAAGCCCATCAGACTCACAGCAGATCTCTCGGCAGAAACTCTCCAAGCCAGAAGAGAGTGGGGGCCAATATTCAACATTCTTAAAGAAAAGAATTTTCAACCCAGAATTTCATATCCAGCCAAACTAAGTTTCATAAGTGAAGGAGAAATAAAATCCTTTACAGATAAGCAAATGCTTAGAGATTTTGTCACCACCAGGCCTGCCTTACAAGAGACCCTGAAGGAAGCACTCAACATGGAAAGGAACAACCGGTACCAGCCATTGCAAAAACATGCCAAAATGTAAAGACCATCGAGGCTAGGAAGAAACTGCATCAACTAACGAGCAAAATAACCAGTTAATATCATAATGGCAGGATCAAGTTCACACATAACAATCTTAACCTTAAATGTAAATGGACTAAATGCTCCAATTAAAAGACACAGACTGGCAAACTGGATAAAGAGTCAAGACCCATCAGTCTGCTGTATTCAGGAGACCCATCTCACACGCAGAGACATACATAGGCTCAAAATAAAGGGATGGAGGAAGATTTACCAAGCAAATGGAGAACAAAAAAAAGCGGGGGTTGCAATACTAGTCTCTGATAAAACAGACTTTAAACCATCAAAGATCAAAAGAGACAAAGAAGGCCATTACATAATGGTAAAGGGATCAATTCAACAGGAAGAGCTAACTATCCTAAATATATATGCACCCAATACAGGAGCACCCAGATTCATAAAGCAAGTCCTTAGAGACTTACAAAGAGACTTAGACTCCCATACAATAATAATGGGAGACTTCAACACTCCACTGTCAACATTAGACAGATCAACGAGACAGAAAGTTAACAAGGATATCCAGGAATTGAACTCATCTCTGCAGCAAGCAGACCTAATAGACATCTATAGAACTCTCCACCCCAAATCAACAGAATATACATTCTTCTCAGCACCACATCGTACTTATTCCAAAATTGACCACGTAATTGGAAGTAAAGCACTCCTCAGCAAATGTACAAGAACAGAAATTATAACAAACTGTCTCTCAGACCACAGTGCAATCAAACTAGAACTCAGGACTAAGAAACTCAATCAAAACCGCTCAACTACATGGAAACTGAACAACCTGCTCCTGAATGACTACTGGGTACATAACGAAATGAAGGCAGAAATAAAGATGTTCTTTGAAACCAATGAGAACAAAGATACAACATACCAGAATCTCTGGGACACATTTAAAGCAGTGTGTAGAGGGAAATTTATAGCACTAAATGCCCACAAGAGAAAGCAGGAAAGATCAAAAATTGACACTCTAACATCGCAATTAAAAGAACTAGAGAAGCAAGAGCAAACACATTCGAAAGCTAGCAGAAGGCAAGAAATAACTAAGATCAGAGCAGAACTGAAGGAGATAGAGACACAAAAAACCCTCCAAAAAATCAATGAATCCAGGAGTTGGTTTTTTGAAAAGATCAACAAAATTGACAGACCACTAGCAAGACTAATAAAGAAGAAAAGAGAGAAGAATCAAATCGACGCAATTAAAAATGATAAAGGGGATATCACCACCGACCCCACAGAAATACAAACTACCATCAGAGAATACTATAAACACCTCTACGCAAATAAACTGGAAAATCTAGAAGAAATGGATAATTTCCTGGACACTTACACTCTTCCAAGACTAAACCAGGAAGAAGTTGAATCCCTGAATAGACCAATAGCAGGCTCTGAAATTGAGGCAACAATTAATAGCCTACCAACCAAAAAAAGTCCAGGACCAGATGGATTCACAGCTGAATTCTACCAGAGGTACAAGGAGGAGTTGGTACCATTCCTTCTGAAACTATTCCAATCAATAGAAAAAGAGGGAATCCTCCCTAACTCATTTTATGAGGCCAACATCATCCTGATACCAAAGCCTGGCAGAGACACAACAAAAAAAGAGAATTTTAGACCAATATCCCTGATGAACATCGATGCAAAAATCCTCAATAAAATACTGGCAAACCGGATTCAGCAACACATCAAAAAGCTTATCCACCATGATCAAGTGGGCTTCATCCCTGGGATGCAAGGCTGGTTCAACATTCGCAAATCAATAAACATAATCCAGCATATAAACAGAACCAAAGACAAGAACCACATGATTATTTCAATAGATGCAGAAAAGGCTTTTGACAAAATTCAACAGCCCTTCATGCTAAAAACGCTCAATAAATTTGGTATTGATGGAACGTACCTCAAAATAATAAGAGCTATTTATGACAAACCCACAGCCAATATCATACTGAATGGGCAAAAACTGGAAGCATTCCCTTTGAAAACTGGCACAAGACAGGGATGCCCTCTCTCACCACTCCTATTCAACATAGTGTTGGAAGTTCTGGCTAGGGCAATCAGGCAAGAGAAAGAAATCAAGGGTATTCAGTTAGGAAAAGAAGAAGTCAAATTGTCCCTGTTTGCAGATGACATGATTGTATATTTAGAAAACCCCATTGTCTCAGCCCAAAATCTCCTTAAGCTGATAAGCAACTTCAGCAAAGTCTCAGGATACAAAATTAATGTGCAAAAATCACAAGCATTCTTATACACCAGTAACAGACAAACAGAGAGCCAAATCATGAATGAACTTCCATTCACAATTGCTTCAAAGAGAAT
>NW_020262649.1:0-8878 GCF_003255815.1 Theropithecus gelada | reverse complement strand
TCTGTGATATGAATAAGTTCAAAGGAAAATCCTGTGCCTTGAGATAAACCTTTTAGCAACATTGTTTCATCCTATCACATGGGGATAAACCTTGGACAATACCTAGCTTTCCTAGGCAGAGGTCCCTGCGACCTTTGGCCGTGTATGTGTCTCTGGGTAGTTGAGATTAAGAGAATGGTGATAACTTTTAACCAGCAAGCTACCTTCAGGCATTTGTTTAACAAAGACACATCCTGCACAGCCCAAAATCCATTAAACCTTGAGTCACCGCAACACATGTCTCTTGCAAGGACAAGGTTGGGGGTAGGGTCACAGATTAACAGCATTTGAAATACAGAACAAAATGGAGTCTCTTATGTCTACTTCTTTCTATATAGACACAGTAACAGGCTGATCTCTCTTCCTTTTCCCCACATTTCCCCCTTTTCTTTTCAACAAAACCACCATTGTCATCATGATACCGAGATTACATACTTCACAAAGTAATAGAATATCACAAGGCAAGTGGAGGTAGGATGAGATCACAAGATGGTGTTAAGATTAAAATTTTTGGGCATGCATAGTCATGGATAACATCTTATCAGAAAACAGGGTTTGAGAGCAGACAACCTGTCTGACCAAAATTTATTAGGTGGGAATTTCCTCGTCCTAATAAGCCTGGGAGCGCTACAGGAGGCCGGGGCTTATTTCATCCCTTCGGCTTCAACCGTAAAAGGCGGCACGCCTCCAAGGGGGTCGTTTATAGGCCTACCCTCAGAGCGCATTCTCTTTCTCAGGGATGTTCCTTGCTGAGAAAAAGAATTCAGCGATATTTCTCCTATTTGCATAAGAAAAGAGAAGAAATATGGCTCTGTTCCGTCTGGCTCACCGGCGGCCAGTTCAAGGTTGCCTCCCTTGTTCCCTGAACATTGCTGTTATCTTATTCTTTCTTCAAGATGCCCAGATTTCATATTGTTCAAACACACATGTTCCACAAACAATTTGTGCAGTTTAAGGCATTCATCACAGGGTCCTGAGGTGACATATATCCTCCTCAGTTTACAAAGAAGATGATAGAATTAAGAGATTAAAGTAAAGACAGACATAAGAAATTACAAAAGTATTATTTTGGAGAACTAATAAATGTCCATGAAATCTTCACATTTTATGTTTTTCTGCCGTGGCTTCAGCCAGTCCCTGCGTTCAAAGTCCCTGACTTCTCGCAACATTCTCCCTCCCTTTTCCTCTATATAAATGTGCCATGGCGATGAAGGCTTGTTCATTCTCTCGATTTTGACGCAGGATTCTTCGACTGGTCTGGCACACTAAAAACAAGCCGATTAAACAGAGACACATAATTCCAAAATTAATTCAGTAGAGTTTCCAATAGACTTAACCCAAGTCGTGGGGTTTAATCCATAAAGATTTTTTGCCACTTGATCTAATGCCTCAGCTCCAGGCACAATATTTAAGTGACTTTGAGAGGCTTCAAAAATTTGTTCTTTTAATTTAGAAATGTCTAAAGTGAGATTATCTTCTCTTCCCTGTAGATGGCGTCTAACCATGTCCCAGTGATGTTTAGACTCATTATAAACTTGGGGTGTAATACAAAAATCTGACGTATTCCAGTCACACTGTAACTGGAAACGATGTTCCAAGCCCATGAGTCTATCTCCCATCCAAATGACAGTTTGTCTAAGATCATTAATTTGATTTGCCAATTTTTGATCGATACCAGATTGTGAATTCCACAACCTTGTGGAATTCTTTTGCCAATTGCCAACAAAGCTTACTGTCTGAACAGAAGAGTGCAATGCAACTCCTGCCACAGTGGCTGTAGCTGTGACTGCAATTAATCCCATAATCACTGCAATTAAAGTAAAAATGAATCTTTTGGATCTATTTAAAATGCCTTTTAATACTTCAGTCAAAATATGGATGGATGGTGAGGCCTCCCATGGTCGGTCCATGGACACAGGGATCCACACGCCTTCTCTTGCTCTCACCAGCAGAATACGGTGCTGCCAATCAAAAGTTGAATCAATGCAAGTAAACAATCTGCAATTTTCACAAGTTATAGTTTGGGAGTCTGATTTAATAACTATATTTCCTATGACTAACATATAAGGGGGCTTTACACAACTTTGTAAAGGAACTGTTAGACTGGAATTTAGGTTGATAGAGTAAAATGGCTTATAATCTCTTGTTTCTATAGTTTGATTTCCAGACCAAATTCTAAGGCGGTATGAAGCCACAGTAAGTCTCCATAATTCTGGATGTTCAGGACCAAAAACAGGACTTATCATTTTTGGTCTTGGAGTAGAGATTCCCTTTTCTCCCCATATCCAAGGGTAGAAAGACTGTAATTTTTTGTGCTTCTGTTTGTCTAAATTTTCCGTTAAGTCACTATCAACAGTTGGACTCACTAGTGCACTGGGACAGAATTGAGTTTGTCCTATGCAATTGTGGTAGAATTGACCTCTAGGTGCCCAATCTATAACAGTTCCAAATGTATTGTTTTGTAATATCACTGCACTATCGGCCACACATTCTTCCCAAACTAAATCTTTTGATTCTCTGGAAATCTCCTTGGGGCAAGGTTTCCCTTTTGGCCTAAATTTTAATGATCTTTGATAAGAAAAGTCTTGTAAATAGTTTACCTGTGGTTTGAGTGACATTCCGCTTACCATGTGATAAGTAAATCTACTGGTGGAACTGACAGTAGGTACTTCTACCAACCAATTTTGAATAGCAGGCATTAAACATCCTGGTGCTCTCCCTAGGCAAATAGGAGGATAACGATACCCAGTGGAAATATTTATCATCATTCCTTCCTCCTCCGGTTTGGCAGGGCACCGATCATCTGTGGGACCAGGTACCTACACACTATTATTAACACATACTTCAGTAGGATTATCCATCCATGTAACTGCCTGAATTAAAGGCGGGAAAGGCACATAGGCCCAGTAGGTATAATTAGCTGCAGCTGCTCCTGCAGGCATGGGGAGACTTACCACCATTGATACAATCATGAAAGCTGTAAGCAGCATTTTTTCTGGGGTTTGTGTCACCTTTGTGCTAGCTAGGCTTTTTCCAGCTAACGGTGTCAGCTTCTTTAACTGTGCCCAGGTCGGCAGCTCCGCCTTCTTGGTGCGTGGTGACTTCATCTGTTCTGATATCACCTCTTGGTTCATCATGCGAGTCAATGGTGCTCGATTGCGGTGTTTCTGTCTCCGTGGAGGCGCTTTTCTTTGCATCTCCGATGGATTCATTGTAAAACTTCAAATGTCTAGTGGGTATCCAAACAGGAAGCTGATTTTCTCCTGGTGAAACACAAGCAAAACCTCTTCCCCAGGTTATCACCTTCCCTATTTCCCATGTCTTATTTTTGTTGTCTTTCCACCAAATCAGTTTTCCTTCATGTGGACTGTTCTTTTTACCAGTAAGATGTTGTTCTGCAGAAGTAGTAGTCTGATTTCTATAAATGTTTAAAAAATTTAAAGTATAGAGTGCTAGATTAAGCTGCATCTGAGGAGTGGTACACTCCTTACTGTCTCCCCCTTTTTTTTGTTTAACTAACTGAGTTTTGAGTGTTCTATTAGTTCTTTCAACTATGGCCTGTCCTTGGGAATTATAAGGAATTCCTGTTGTATGTGTAATATTCCACTGATTTAAGAATTTTTGGAAAGCTTTACTACAATAACCTGGTCCATTGTCAGTTTTAATTTTTTCTGGAACTCCCATTACGGCAAAACAAGATAATAAATGTTTTTTAACATGGGAAGTACTTTCTCCTGTCTGGCATGTTGCCCATATGAAATGTGAATAAGTATCAACTGTTACATGAACATATGATAATTTTCCAAATGAAGGTACATGGGTAACATCCATTTGCCATGATGCATTAGGACACAGACCTCTGGGATTAACTCCTGCCTCTTGAGTGGGCAGGTGTAGTACTTGACACTGGGTGCAATGTTGTACAATATCTTTTGCCTGTTTCCATGTGACATCAAATTTGTTTTTTAACCCTGCTGCATTTACATGAGTCAAAGCATGAAGTTCTTGGCTTTTATGAATGCAGAGGATACCAGTAAGTCAGCTTGTTCATTTGCTATAGTTAAAGGTCCTGGTAAATTAGTGTGTGCTCGAATATGAGTAATATAAAATGGGAAATTCCTTTTTCTTACAGTTTGTTATAATAAATTGAACAACTGGTTTAACTGATCATCCATGCTATATTTAATTAGAGCTGTTTCAACATCCCTTGTAGCCTGTACTACATATGCAGAATCTGATATAATATTAACAGGTTGATTAAAATCTTGTAACACTGTAATGACTGCAACCAACTCTGCTCTTTGAGCTGATTGATACTGAGTTTTGATTACTCGCTCTTTTGGTCCTGTGTAAGCCGCTTTTCCATTGCTGGAACCATCAGTAAATACTGTCAGAGCATTTTCTAAAGGCTCATGTCTGGTAATTTTAGGTAAAATCCAAGTAGTCAATTTTAAAAACTGGAAGATTTTTGTTTTTGGGTAATGATTATCAATGATTCCCACAAAATCAGCAAGGCCAATTTGCCATGCACCAGAATTGATAAAGGCTTGCCTAACTTGTTCCTTGGTTAAAGGAACAACTATTTTGTCTGCGTCATTACCACACAATTTTATTATTTGTAATCTTGCCTGATCAATTAATGTAGCTATTTGATCCAAGTACAATGTAAAAGTCTTAATTGTACTGTGAGGAAGAAATGACCACTCCACAAGATCAGTGTTTTGAATAATGATGCCTGTTGGAGAATGTACAGTAGCAAAAATCAAAAGTTGGAGTGGGGCTAAAGGATCTATTTTACTTATTTGCGATGACTGAATTTTTTCTTCCACTAATTTAATTTCTTTTGTTGCCTCTGGGGTTAATATTCTTTTACTATTTAAGTCTGGATCTCCTCTTAGGATAGAGAACAAATTTGACATGGCATAAGTAGGAATGCCTAGAGTTGGCCGAATCCAATTAATATCGCCTAACAATTTTTGAAAGTCATTTAATGTTTTTAATGTATCTTTTCTTATTTCTATTTTTTGTGGCTTAATTTTTCTATTTTCTATCTGCATCCCTAAATAATGAAAAGGAGCAGAGGTTTGGATCTTATCATATGCTATTGTTAGTCCTGCGTTGGCAACCTCTGCTTGCAGAAATGTGTAACAGTCAATTAATTTTTCTCTTGTTTCTGCAGCACATAAAATATCATCAATATAGTGAATGATATAACAATCTGAAAATTTGTCTCTAACTGGTTGAAGGACTTGACCTACGAAAGTTTGACAAATAGTTGGACTATTAAGCATTTCCTGAGGTAGTACTTTCCACTGAAACCTGGTGGCTGATTCTTTATTATTTATGGCTGGTATAGTAAAGGCAAATTTTTCACAATCTTGCTCTGCCAGAGGAATGGTAAAAAAGCAATCCTTAAGATCAATTATAATTAAAGGCCAGTCTTTTGGGATCATGGCCGGAGAGGGCAACCCGGGTTGAAGAGGCCCCATGGGTTGAATTACAGCATTTACGGCTCTTAAGTCCATTAACATACGCCATTTGCCTGATTTTTTCTGAATTACAAATACAGGAGAATTCCAGGGTGAGAATGAAGGCTCAATATGTCCTTTTTTAAATTGTTCCTTTGTTAATGAATGTAAAGCCTCCAGTTTTTGCTTCGGTAGCGGCCACTGATTTACCCATACCGGTTTTTCTGTTTTCCAAGTTAATGGAATGGGTTTAGGAGGCGCTACAGTGGCCGCCCCTAAAAAGGATACCCTATTCCTTTTCTTTCTTGATTTTTCTTAGTCTCAATTGGGACTTTAATGCCATTTTCATTTTTTCCTAACCCCTTTCCTGGTATATATCCCATCTTAGTCATGATTTTTTGACTCGTGGGGCTGAATAATGGAGCGGGCATAATGATTTCCGCACCCCATTGCTGTAATAAATCTCGACCCCATAGATTAACAGGAATTGAAGTAATCATTGGCTGAACAGTACTTTCCTGATTATCGGGTCCTAAACAATGTAAAATCATTGTACTTTCGTACACTTCTGAAGCTGTGCCTACGCCGACAAGTCTTGTAACAGTCTTTTGTTTAGGCCAATTTTTTGGCCACTGATTTAAAGCAATGACAGAGATATCAGCTCCAGTGTCTACCAACCCTTCAAACTGTTTTCCTTGAATAATGGCCTTACACACAGGTCTGCTCTCAGAGACCAGATTTGCCCAATATGCAGCCTTTCCTGTCTGATCAGTGCTTCCGAACCCTCCTGTTCTTTTTATCTCACTGTTTCCAACTTTAATAAAAGGTAGGAGTAATAATTGAGCAATCCTGTCTCCTGGACTGGCACTCCAAGGAATTGAGGAACTAATAACCAATTGAATTTCGCCTTTATAGTCTGAATCAACCACACCAGTATGAATTTGAACTCCTTTTAGATTTAAACTTGATCTTCCTAAGATTAGTCCTACAGTCCCCTCAGGCAATGGGCCATATACCCCTGTGGGGATTTTTTGTGGAGGCTCCCCTGGAAGCAGAGAGACTGCTTGTATGGTGCATAAATCTACTGCTGCACTGCCACTTGTGGCGGGGGATAATTGCTGTATTGTGATAACTGGCTTATTCCCTGAGACACTTGTGGCAGTGGGGGTTGTTGTTCCTGAAACCCTGAGGAACAAAGGGCTGAATTTGGAATGCCCCAGTTTGTTGCGGGGCCTGAGGCTGGCCCCTCCTCTCGTTTCCCAACAGTGGTTGCCCATTTTTATCAAATTTAGAACGACATTGATCACCCCAATGTTTTCCCTTTTTACATCTTGGACATAGGCCAGGTGGCTCTTTATCTGTTCTTGTAGTAGCTTGAGTAGTTACATTTTGTTTATTTGAGACTAGGCAATTCTTTTTTAGATGACCAATTTGACCACAATTATAACATCTTCCCCCAAATGTTCTAACCTGTCCTCCTAAAGCAACTGCTGTGATTGCTTGAGCCATAAGCATAGCTTTTTGCATAGCTCCTCCAATTCCATCGCAGGCTTTAGCAGGCTTTAACGTACTCTGAGATTACATCTGATCCTGCGGGAACCCTTCCTTTTAATGGCTTAATGGCTGATTGACAATCAGGATTGGCGTTTTCATACGCCATCAACTCCACTATGACCTTACGGGCATTCTCATCGGTAATTGACTTTTGAGCAGCATCTTGAAGTCTTGCTACAAAATCAGGGTAGGGCGCCTTGTCTTATTGTATTAAAGGAGGGGCAGGCGGTTCCTGGGTCTTGGATTTTCTCCCAGGCCCTAAGGCAGATAGCCCTAATTTGCTCAATGGCCTCATTTGGCATTATTACTTGTTGGTCAACAGTGCTCCAATTTTGACCTATTCCTAATAGTTGATCTGCATCTATGTCAATTGGAGGATTGGCAGTCCTATTTTTTCGGACCTGTACTTGTGCCCCATCAATCCACCAAGTCTTAAATTGTAAAAATTGAGAGGGTGAGAGTGAGGATTTTGCCAGAATCTCCCAATCATAAGGAATGAGTCTATGTCCATGAGCAATGGAATCTAATAATGTTCTCATGTAAGGAGAGTTGGGTCCATACTGTTTTACTCCCTCTTTCATTTCTTTTAGCATTTTTATAGAAAAAGACTTATATCTGGCTTCAGCTACGGGAAGCTCTCCCTCTTGGGCCCCTTCTCCAGGTGGTCTTGCTTCTAATATTACTGGGAATTGCCACGCCTCAATATCTCCTTGTTTTCTTGCCTCATCAATAATTTTATGTAATGCACTACCCTGTGTACTAGGCGGTGCTGTAGGATTAAGTCTCATGGTGGGCAGCTGAGGATATGGTGCCCTGCCCTGTGGCACTGGAAATGTGCCTGGCTGTCCATACGGATTTTCTGGTGGCTGCTGATACTGTAGTTCAGCTGGCGGCCAGTATTGATAGGCTACTGGCGGCTGGGTCTTATTTTCTACCGGCTGATATTGTGGACACTGCATTTGGATTGGCATTGCCATGACAGAGACTCTATGTTTTTCTATTTGATCTTTTTTTGGAGTTTGTACTTGTTTAACCTGCATTTGAGGTTGTAAAGTTACAGGCATCTGAGCTGCTGGAAGAGCAGTTGGCCATCGTGGCTTAGACTCTGATGGCTCTGCTAATTCTGGATTTTCTAATTTTAATGTTTCAGGATATACTACCTCCTGTAATTGATTATTGTCAACATTTTGCGTTGACCGAGCCATAGCCGGCTCTGATACACATTCACAGTGTGAACTTTCCTTTCCTTTCCGGGATTCTATCCCTGCCTCTTTTTCACAATCTACTGCACAGCTTTTAGGGACATCAGAAATTGGAACGCTATCTTCTTCTGTTTGCAATGGTTCTAAAGCTACTTTAATAATGACCCAATCATTCCATACTGTGAGCGGAATGATTTTACCTTCCCTACTTGCTTGTTTTAATTCTTTGCCAATTTTTTCCCAATCTTTTAGATCTAAAGTTCCCTGTTCCGGAAACCATGGACAAAACTGCTCTATTGTTTGAAATAGCATAATTAGATTTTTGGTAGAGACTTTAACTTCCCCTCTTTTTAAGAGAATTTTAATAAAGCTGCGATAAGAGGCATGTTTACTCTTAGTTTGCCCCATTGTTACCCTAGGTTCTTCCGAGCGCACAAGCTTACTGCAAGGCTGACTGTAGACGTACTCGGGAGTCTCTCGTCGACTTGTCCTCAATGACCACGCTCCAGCGTACCTTCACCTTAGAGAAAAGCTTCCACGTTGGGCACCAAATGAAGGGGGCAGGCCACCCCTCCACACCTGTGGGTGTTTCTCGTAAGGTGGAACGAGAGACTT
>NW_020262648.1:0-17232 GCF_003255815.1 Theropithecus gelada | reverse complement strand
CACACACACACACACACACACACACACACACACACACACACACACACCAGGCAGTTTCTAGAACAAGTTTTCCCTTTTCAGTGGTTGCAAGCAGTGAAATACCTCATATATTACACGATAGATATTACCTTTATGATAGAATCAGATTTCGTCTTTCACAGAAAGTGATCAGCTGATATATGTGTCAGTTAAAACGTTTATCAATTAATAGTTATTTAAGTGACAAATTGTTAATGTTGACCACTGTTCCTCCTTTAAGATCCAGTAACCAAAACCAAATCGGTAACCATTGAAAGATGATATTTAACAGTTAAGGATGGCCAGCGTAGGGCAGTTTATTCCCTTCAATAAAGGAAAAAAAAAATGCTGCTGGCACAACTTTATAACTGACTTTATTTACATTATACCTGTTCAGTGGAAGCTGTTTTCTGACCTACCTTTACCAGATTACAAAGTACTTAACTGTGCCACTTCAGCCTCCCACTGTTTTGTTTTAACTAAACAGAAGAGAACCAGCCAAAATCTTACATAACACAGGAGCTGGAAGAGAATGTTTCAATCTGACCATCTCTGCCAGTTTTAGCTCCCACACCACCTACAGATAGCCAGTTAACTTTCTTTTTGCCCCAGGCAATGAGGCCCTTGAAGAGGTCAAGGTTAGAAAGGTTAAGCATTTGATCACCACAGGTACTTTGAGTACTTAGAGAAGGAGCCCATCCTGGGGTTGGTGGAGTTGGTATTGCTACTCGTTTTGATAGTTGTCACTTACAGAGAAAGAAAAATAAGCCAAAGCCAGAAAGCAATCCAAGCCTTACAGTTGTCCAATACCTCAGGGCCAGTTGGCTAGAATTTTCTTTTCCCTCAGCCCATAATCACTCAGAGTTAGCCATAAAACAAACAGCCTGACAATCTGACCAGCATTTCCATTGATATAAAATGTAAGCATTCCTTCATTCTGTAGTTAGGAATTCCAACCTCAGCCCTATCTTCAACATAATTTCCCAATTTAACCTATGTACTGATATGGACATTTCTTTGTGAATCTGCCAGATTCAAGAATGTATTTTTCTAAGGTCAATAGAGATATGACATTTTAAGTCAGGAAAAATCACCTGTAAATTAGTAGGAATAACCGTAGAAGCATCACAAAAGATACCCCATGTATAGATGGCATGGTGTGCATGCTGTCAGCCACAGGGTCATACTCTGGAGTTTCAACATAGAGGCTGTGTTTCAATAAGTAAGACAAATTAGGGAATTAAGTATAACAAATGGTTGTAACTGAGGCCAAGAAAAAAAAAAAAAATCCCTCTATTACTAACCTCAAGAAAGTATTTAGTTTGACTAATTTGTGCAGTTTCCAGCCCTTCTACTTGTTCTTGCCTATAAGAGAATCACTAATACTCAAAAGCTGGATTACCGAAGAGAAATTTTATCTTTAAATATAATCCATCCACAATTATGGTATATGTAAAAAAAAAAATGTATCACTATGAAAGAAGTCGCAGCTCTTTGCAGATATTGCAAAATCCTTGCTAGGCATCTACATCATATTAGTTTTTTAAAAAATACCTCTGTAACAAGACCTAAAAGTAACCCAACTATTAAGCAGTGCTTTTTTTTCGCCGAAAACACACAACCTAAAGATTTATCTGTCATAAAACTGCATGGTTCCAGAGCTTTATTTCTGTGTAGAGTTGCTATTTGTTAGTGATGGAAACAAATTATTTTGTTGCTATGTCTTTTGTGTCTAGCAGTTGAGAGAATGATATGACCATCATATCACTGGATTATGGGAATGAATGCCCTTTTCAAAATAAGTTTCTTTTTATTATTGTTGCTGCTTTAACAGAAAATGAGCCATTTGTCCCCATGCTCCGAAATTACAAGCATTTAAATTTAAAAACTTTTGAAGGATTTTCCTAAATATATTCTTTTTTAAAGGGCTAACTTTGTGCATTCATATAACAAGAATTTGGAATAATGTGAAAAATGGAGGCACATAATTTGGGTGGAAAATCGCAATTAAAAATACATATAAGAAAATTATTAGCCCTGTGTAACATATTTAAATAATGACCAGAATATTTCATGAGTACCAACTCTTCCCATAGTATTTTTACTCCAAAATGCAATAGCTCATTCCCTCAACTGCAGACACTTTGATTTTTTTTCAAGTTATAGTGCTGTAGTGCTTGTTTATGTTTAAAAGTGCACATTATGCAGCTCATTTTAGTATGCTACTTCCATGTTTATTTTTTGTTCTTTTAATAAAATGCGTAAACTTCTTGGTTATGTCTTTTTTTATGAATCCATATTCACACATTAGGAGTTCACTTGAAGGCTATTCATGTTCTAGTATATTAATGCTAATATTTAGTAATTCTAAAATGAAATTTAAATTTCTGACTTGGCTCAATGTTATATTTCATACATAAAGTAAATTTATTTCCAAATATACCATCAGTATTTTGAATTATGTAGATAATATATCCATTTTGTTAGGCCTATTACTCCTATAAGATTGAAGTTACTAACACAAGAAAGACACTTCTATTTTAATAAAAGAAACCTTAAAATTTTGAGAGAATGCTTACTAGTTTCTCTTGTGCCTCAGAAATCCTAAGGCATATTCTGAGATACATTATTAGAAGTTTCTCTTTCCCAGTTATTCATGTCTATCCTGCATCCCCAGTGTAACATATGAAACCAGTGTTGTTTATTTCCTACTTTCCAGATGGGTATCAATCATTTAATAACAATGAGATGCATGCATTTTTCCATTAAAATGTTTTCTCTCACTTAAAATTGGTTATCTTCAACAAATGGCACAGTAATAAAAGGATGATCATTTTTGTTCTTTAAGAAAGTAAATGTAATTTGGTAATTTATTCTGCCTTATTTCAAAATGCTTCAAAAATGCGAATCTGGAACTTCTCTGCATTGACTACTGTCCTGGAGTCGGGCTGATAGAAAACTGGGGTGAACAGAGTTTAGGTCAGAGGCTGTGGCAGAGCAAAGTATTACTGATGTGTCATTTAACAGTGAAGAGGGTCAGGGAGGAGGTTGGGTTTTACTATTTCTAAGGTGGTTCCCACGATGGCATTTCTTGATAAGCCAACTTTGAGCCGTTTAATGTTTTGTAGGTGTTTCTGTGAGTCTGATAATACCAGCACTAAATCCAGTTCAGTATATAGACATTTACAAGAGGTCTTAGGCCTCTTCAGAATTCAGTTAATGTCTTTCTCTTTGGGGCTGCTGAATGTTAGGTAAGAATTCAGGGCAAGCATTCCCGACCATCATCAAAGTGGAGACTTGGAGTTTCTATTGGCTGGAAGAAAGTTGACCCACAGGCAAAACCAGATGTAAACCAAGTTTGTCTTGGGTACTTTTCAAATTCTTTTCACAGCATCCTTTTCTCATCCCTCATGGTGGCCTCTGGCCCAGGAAAATCCTCAAGATAGCAACTTATCAGGCCTGCTTCCTCTGATAGATCTGGACTTTTCCCCTTAAGTACTTTCCTGTTGGGCTTCTCAGACTATGGAGAGCTGCTCATAGTTGAGATCTAAGCGACAAATTACCCTATGGTGTTCAAGAATGGCCATACTTAATGTGCTGCCTGTCCTGAAAGTGTTCACATTTAAAAAGGCATGACTTTCCAATGGGCAAATATCAGACACCTACATGCATAGATAAGGGAAATATGTTTTACTTAAGCAAACTTCTAGGCATTGAAGCTCAGTGTTTAGGCGCAGAGATGGAATTCCTATAAGCAATGCAGTCATTCACCACCCCAGGAAGGCCAAAAAATGAAGACTCTTGTAACTTTGTTATTACGAGGAAAGTTATGATATGATAATAAACCTAAAATACTGACTAGATAGTGAACGTCCTAAAATTCCACTGACCAGAATCCACTCCCATGGTCATCATCTGTAGAGGGCATGATACAGTGACAGGCCTGAGGTATGATTATAATTCTGGAGTAATTTAAAGCCTATATTTGTTAAACTTTAACAGATGGACACGCACTCTCTGATTTTCTACTTGGCTCTTTCCTGTACTGGAAATGCACATTTAACTAAACCTTCCTGGCTTTTCTGTTCAGTGCCTGACTTACACTACTCCCTTAGGCAGGAGGACAGTGGGTGTCTGTGGAGTAAAAACCAAGAGCTCCAAACAGAGATTTTGGATACAAAGGACAGCCACCAGGAAATAGGGTGAGCTTTGTGAGAGGGACAGACTATCTGATTCCCATCTGTACAAACATGTCCAAAGCAAAAGCACAGCATTCTGAAGGGGATGCAGAAATTCATATACAATGGCAGTTCTGGTCAGTGTAGCCCAGCATTTTTCTGTTGTGTATGGAAAGAACACAGTGAAAAGGCAGGCAGGGCATCCGGTGCAAAGTACAACAGACATAGACACACAAATCCAGTTTTCCTGATGAGAGAGGGAGCTATCTCTTCATAAGTGATGCAATGCAATGCAGGCATGTACAAGTACAAGGAAAGATTGATTTTTAAAAAGTCATAGTGTAACTGGATGAATACCAGCAACAGCACCTGCTAAAGCAGACAGCCTGTTCATTAAAAACTGGACTTGAGGGAATGGAGAAAGAATCTGAGGAGCCTGCAGTCAGCATGCTTGTAGAGACGTTATGGCTACAGAAGATGATGATCAACTCATAGAGGTTCAATGTAGTTCTCAAGAAGAGGGTGGGAAAGCATAAGATGGGGACTAAGACTTTGCCTTTAACCTTCATGACATGAATTGAATGACTCTTTTTTGGAAAAAAATGGCAGTTATAATTGTATCCGTGTTAATTATATATATTTCTATATATATAGTAAGTGGTTATTGATGTGCCTTTGTTAACCATTTAACTATTTAATAAATGTGTGTGTAGTTTGTTCAAAGTGTTTCAGTTCTTCTCAATCTCTATGAACAAAGACCCAAGTTAAAGTCACTTACGGGTAGTTACACTAGGAAAACTTGCACCCATAAGAATCCATGCAAACAATGGTCATAATTTGGGGCTCACAGAAGGGGCTGCCAATGAAAGCCAAGCGGCATTTGTTCTAACAATCACACCCCATTTTCACAATTCATATACAAAACCTCAGTGATAAGCAAGTGTTTACCATAAATTGAGCTACAAGCCAGTGGTAGAGAACACTCTAATAAGCAACTCTTTCTTCTGATGGACACCATCAGAAATACTAAAGATGCCTGGAATCTCAGTGTCACTGGGATGAAATTCTGGAGCCAGAGGAACACCCAAACCACACAGGAACAATATCCAAGGAGTGTCAGACATCCCGACATGTCGTCCTCTACTCTCCACATTCTGGAGAAATGTTCCTGTGGGGGGGAAAAAAAATACAGCTCTAGATATTGTTAGGGTGGCTTAGGGAAAAGTCAGTCCAAGAATAACTTTTTTGGTAATAACAGACTAAAAAATAATTGGAAATTTATGATTGTGAATGCATTCAGTGCTGTGCCATTTGACCCTTCTCCTTTCTGCTCTATCCTCCACATTACTGCCAGAGTCATTTGCCTAAAGTCAAGTGGTGGATTATTTCGATTCCTGATTAAAATCTTCACAGGTCCTCAATGTCTATGGAATAGTCTACACTCTGACATAGCACTCTTTCGTGCTCTGGCCTTGGGCGTGCCCTTTACCTTTCCCCTCTGCCTCCTGTAATGTGTTACAAAAGCAAGCCAGAGGTGAACAGTGGTTCAAACAGTAAAAACAGATTTTATTCAGGACTATTGCCATATGGGAAAAGAGACCTCAGTATTGAACGGGGTTCAATTTTAAATACAACAAGGAAAAATGGGAATTTATAGCCAAGGAGTAAGGGTAGGGGACAGTGGATGGAAGATTACTAAGAGGAAGCATCAGAGATAAGGGGCAGGGTGGGGACGCGGGGGTTGGGGGGGATGGATTCCGGCTAACCTGACCTAACAGGATTCTTGCTGAAGACAGGTCAGGGTGAAAAGACATCACCTGGGAGTCGGTAGAGGATGAGAAACCTGATCAGATATCAAGGGTGGGCTTTTGGCTAAACCAACTTGGCAAGATTCTTGCTAAAATTGAGCAATGCGAAGACAAACATGGAAGTGTAAACATTGAGGCCAAGTTGGGAAGAGGACTCAGAAGAATCTGACTAAAGTTTGATCAAGGAATAACTTCATCACTGTACATTCCAGGCAAGTTAAAGCACTGTTGGGGAAATGTAATAAAACAAGAGATCTTCTCCCAATCCAGAAATCTTCTCCAGAAAGGTAGTAAAGAAAGAAAACACTCTTATTATTGAATAAACATTAAACCAGAGTGTGATGTACATCGCAGGTAACTCACTAAGAGAATGCAAAGACAGAAAGGAATCTCACTCCCTAATATAGCCAAGCAGATACAACCCATTACATGTATGTTCCCAATATAAGTAATGACTAGTCCTTGACCAAGAGGATTTTAGAGCAGCTTTTGTCACACAAAATTTTGTCCTAACTTTACGGTGATAATTGGAGAAGTCACTTGTGTTGGCTTTATCTGAAGAAGAAACAAATTTTCTCATATATTTTAAGCAGGAGGTAGTTTTGCAAACTGGAGCAAGGCCCATGAAAGTTAGGCTCTTACCCTCCTATGGGAACTGGGAGATAGGGATGCTACCTCCCTTGATGTTTGCATTTCAAAAAGATAGCTCCTAGGAGTTGTAAGACTGGGAGAAAGGCTTACTTATTTAGCCATTTAAAAGATTTGCATAAAAAAGACTTGCAAAGGACAGAGAAATAAATTTTAAAAGAAAAGGGAAGGGGGTAGTGTAGAAAGAAATCTCTTCCCTTATGTTCAACAGGGAGAATTAAGCTTCTTATTTTTAACTTGTGTCTGCCCTTACACCACTCTCTGTTTCCCAGATACACACCATGGGTTCCCATGTCTCTGTCTTTTCATCTCAACTTGAAACACCTTTTCTTCTTCTTCTTCCTCTTCTTTGCAAACCCATCCTATGTTGACATGGTTTGACTGTGTCCCCACCCAAATCTCATCTTGAATTGTAGCTCCCATAATCCCCACATGTCCTGGGAGGGACCCAGTGGGAGGTAATTGAATCACTGGGGGTGGGTTTTTCCTGTGCTATTCTTGTGATAGTGAATAAATCTCACGAGATATGATGGTTTTATAAAGAGCACTTCCCCTGCACATGCTCTCTTGCTTGCTGCCATGTAAGATGTACTTTGCTCCTCCTCCACCGTCTGTCATGATTGTGAGACCTCCCCAGCCATGTGGAACTGTGAGTTCATTAAACCTTCCTTTTACAAATTACCCTGTCTCAGGTATGTCTTTATTAGCAGCATGAGGATGGACTAGTACATACGTATGTATCAACTAGCACTCCCTTGAGGTCTTCTCTGGTCTCACCTGCTACACTGAGATGCAGCTAATATTTCTTTAGTGCTTACCAGGTGATCTCAAAGCTCAATTACCACATCCTCTATAGTGCTTCTAACATTGTCTCTCTGCCTCCTTCATTAAATCTGGCTTCTCAAGAGCAAGAACCGGGTCTCGTTGATTTTAGTATCCTCTATGATACTTGGAACAGTAGCCATACAGTACAACTGCAATAAAAACTTGGGGGAGAAATAACTAACAAGTCAGGGCACTTTTATTGTAAAGAAGAAAGAAAATCCCTTCAAATAAAAGGGATTCATGTAATGATAAAGAAAAATTCCAGTTTCCAGCTGCAGGAAGAACAACTGGGCCTCATGAAATTGAAAAGTTATCAGATGGCTTGTTTCTCACCTCTCTTTCTCCCTGTCTTGATCTCTCTGTGTCTGTCTGTCTGTATCTCTCTGCTCCATTCTCCTGCTTCTGTGTGCAAACCACCTTTCTCTGCTTACTTATAAGCACTGATAATAACTTATCAGTAATTGATCAGGACTACTCCCAGAATGGTAGGCTTGTACCAAGAGTCTTCACGAATGATACCCAACCTGAGAAGCACCTGCAAGGTTTATGAAACAAAGATTGCTGGAGACCCACCCCACAATTTCTGATTAGGCAGCTATTGTATGAGGTATGAGAATTTGCATTTCTAACATGTTCTCAGATAGTTGATTCCAATGATCTGGGAACTACACTTTGAAAATCATTGATTGATGTGAACTTCAAGCTTGACTCCCCACAGAGAACTGACTCAGTCACTGGGCTCCAATGCCTGAGTCTCATGAGAGAGAATCTGATTGGTCCAATTTGAGTCAGATGCTATCTCTGTTGCACTCAGTTGTGGCCAAGAGGTTGGAGTCACATGGTACATATGACATGTTGTCTCTTTGAGGCTGTGGGTTGGGAAACTTTCCTAAGAAGTTAGATCTCTAGTACAGTCACTGCCACAGCTGTATTTAAAGCCATTAGATTTTCTATACTGAATTAGTTCCTTGGTTCATGTGGCTCAATTCTCCATAGCCAATAGAGCTGATAGGAAAATAATAACCATCTATTGGGCATCACCAGCCAGTCATCTCAAATTGAATCAAAACTTTATGTTCAGCCCCAAAATAATCTTCCTGGGCCTGGCACAGTAGCTCACACCTGTAATCCCAGCACTTTGGGAGGCCGAGGCGGGCAGATCATGAGGTCAGGAGATCGACACCATCCTGGCTAACACGGTGAAACCCCGTCTCTACTAAAAATACAAAAAAAAATATAGCCGGGTGTGGTGGCGGGTGCCTGTAGTCCCAGCTACTCTGGAAGCTGAAGCAGGAGAATGGCTTGAACCTGGGAGGCGGAGCTTGCGGTGAGCCGAAATCAGGCCTCTGCACTCCAGCCTGGGCGACAGAGTGAGACTCCGTCTCAAAAACAAAACAAAACAAAACAAAACAAAATCATAATCTTCCCTCTCAAATATGCTGCCTCTCCAGCCAGTAGTGCAAGTCAGAAACTTCTTTGACTCTTCCTCGTTTACCCCAATCTATAAACTTTTGTCAATTCTATTTCCTAATTATTTTCTCTATCCCTACTATGCCTGGTTAGTTTAACTTGACACCCTACCTCCAGTGATTTTTTTTTTTTTCTAAATCTGTTCTTCACATGACTTTCAGAGTGATCTAGCTAAAGCAGCTTCCCAACCTTAGCTCTCAGGACAGTTGTGTTGGGCACAGGGCAGATGGAGCCTGGGCCTGTTGTCTTCAGCAGCATGCAGCTGCAAGTCTACCTCACCCAGAGTGCCACACAAAAATTATTATGCTGCATATACTAAGATGTGATATGAAAAGAGATTGGGAAGCTTGGATCTAAAGCACAACTTCGACTAGGCAACTCCTCTGCTTAAAAACTTTCAATGACACCCCATGGGTCTTGGGATAAAACTTAAATAAACCTTACAATAGCCTATAACATCTGGCATGATCCAGTCCCTGTCTAACTTTCCAGCCTCATCTCTTGCCATTTCTTGCCTTGGACTTGCTTCAACAGCAGGTAAATGCTTATGCTGGTAGTTTCCAGCACACACTCTGCTGTTTCATGCCTGCAAGTCTTTGCTTGTGATTTTCTTTCTGCGTGGAATGTCCACGCTTCCCCTTTTTGCCTGGCTACCATCATTCGAGGATCTGTTTAAGTACCATATCCCCCAAGAAAACGTCCACATCTGCTCCACACCTCCATTAATGTACTCCTTTTTGAAACTCCCATTATACCTTGAGCACACATCACTGGATTTACCATATTGTATTAAAATATTTTTTCTGCTTCTCCCACTATCCCGTGAGTTTTTTTTGAGGAAAAGGTGTGTGTCTTATCTGTTGCTCTATTTCCAGCAACTAGTGTAGCGATTAAAAAGCTCTTCAACTAATATAACGTAATTATATCATATACAGATGAAAGTGTACTTGTGCCCTCTACATAGACACAACCCAAGTACATATAACCTAAGGGTATCCTTTTATTTTTTTTATTTTTTTAGACAGAGTCTTGCTCTGTCACCCAGGGTGGAGTGCAGTGGCACAATCTCGGCTCACTGCAGCCTCTGCCTCCCGGGTTCCAGCGAATCTCCTGCCTCAGCCTCCTGGGTAGCTGGGATTACAGGTGGATGCCACAACGCCTGGCTAATTTTTGTAGTTTTAGTAGAGACAGAGTTTCACCGTGTTGGCCAGGCTAGTCTCGAACTCCTGATCTCAGGTAATCTGCCCGTCTCAGCCTCCCAAAGTGGTGGGATTATAGGCATGAGCCACCGCCCATGGCCAGGGTATCCAATTTTAAGTGCAAGATCTTTTAGTGATTTACAGGCATCTTGGACATGTCTTGATATAGCTCCCCATGGTCTCACATTTATGGGTACAAGATATTTGACTCCATCTAAAATATCCAAAGTCCAATATTAGAGGGAAAACAGGATGAACTAAATAAAACCTCCAATTTGGAAATGGAAGAAATAGAAACAATATACAGAGATTATTGACCAATATTATAACAATTTATGTACCATATATATGAATAGCAAGAACTCCCAGACCTGGCAACAGAGTGAGTTCTTGGTCAGCCAGCTGAATGTCCCAGATTCTGCTGAGAGCATCTCCCTTGTCTGTTTTCCTACTGGCTACTCCCAAAGGGGGCATTGCAAAAATGTTCCCTGGGGGTGCCACCATTTCAGCAACCCACTTCCTGTATGTGTGAATACAGTGGCTTGGAGATTGCCTTAGGAGTTGAAAAATCACAGTCCTTTTTTTGTGGCCAGACTTGTGGTTTATCTGGCAATACATCTTTCTTAACTATTTAATAGGCATATCGCTTAGTATTAAATTTAGTTTCCTATAGGAAAAAAAAATAGCAGTGGCCTACTCAGGATTGAAATTTCTTCCTTTCTTTCATAAAAGAAGTGTGTAAGTAAATATTTACAGTTGATATGAAGTAGACAACTTCCTTCTAGTTCTATGCTTTACCATCCCTAGGGTATGGTCTTCATCCTTATGGCCTAAGCAGGCTGATAGAACTCCAGCTAACACATCTACATTACACACAGCAGGATGGGGAAAAATGAAGAAGGGCCTGTATTCTAGTTTTTTATGCCAAATGGCAATATGCCCAGATACAAATTGGGCATCTGTTACTACAGAAAGAGAAAATAGATGTTGGTGTAGGCAACTAGAATTCTACCACAAAAGTAAACTTGATTTATATTCTATTTTATGGGATGGCGGTCAGAGGAAAAGGTACTGTGTATACATGTTCTTGAATCTTTACCTTAGCCTAAGAAACAACAGGCCTTAGAACCCTGCCCAGCTTCCTAGTCCCTCAATTAAATGACTCTCTCTTGACTTTTGCATTGGGGTCATTAAAAATCACTTTAGGGTGGGGAAACACAAGTGATCTGAGGTATTGGCTCTCCTTTCGTAGGATTAGCTATTTCAGGGATGCCTGGGAGATCAGGCTTTTCCCAGGTCCTATTCTTATGTTCAATGGTGTTTCCTTCTTCTTAACTTTCCAAACACCATCTTTATATTTTGGATAAAGTAACTCAGGCTTTGTGACACTCCGAGTTTCATAATGATTCTCATTCATCTTGGATTGCTGATAGCAGGCATAAAGGGCCACTTGGCAAAAATGTACTGTCTTTCCCCTCTGCTTTCAGATGCACCAGTGTCAGCCACAGCTTTTCCCCTGTTTTTGCAGGCTATTAGTGAAGGCCACAAGAAGTCCCCATATACTCCAACATACTGACATTTTTGAAAGGTACCTAAAGCTCTGCTATTCTTAATATGCAGACCTTTCGTCCTGCATTTTATGATCACAAGATGGCTGCTGTACCTCTGGCATTTTGAGCATGTTTTAGGCAGAAAGAGAAAGGAAGAAACAAAAAGATTCGAAGATATGCCAACTGAATATATCCATTAAAAACAAAAACAAAAAAACACTTTCTCAGAAATTCCAACCAATGAATGCTGCCTTATTGGCTAATACTGGGTTATGTGGCCATCTCCATCCTCAATAGTAGAGGAAGTCAAGGGAGAATAAGGTTATATAAGGCTGTGGGGAAGCCAATCTGTAGTGCCTGTTTACCACTTTGGGTAGCCAATGTTTATACACATCTATTTGCCCTTTAATGGAAAAGCTAGGACAGGCCAAAAGTCTAACCTGATTACAGCTTCCACCTTGAAGCTAGAATCTCTAGGTATTGCACATCCTCTCCATAATGTCTGGTCTGGTGACCTACAAATCAAGACACAAGTAGTCTTCTCCTCACATAACTGGTATGAAATGTTGTAGTTGGAACAGAATATCTAAAATAAAAACTCCATTCAGAAAATTCATATAAGCACATGAATTGAATGACATATAGCAGTCATTCATCCAAAACTTATATCAAATCCTGCTAGACAGGAATTACGAGGGTTTCTTGCCCTTACAGTACAGTAAGTTCCTTAGTGAGCCAACTTAGCAGTTCTTTGTCCTGCCCTCTAGGAAGCTCTCCCTTACTCATTTTCCTTCATTAAAAAAAATCTGTCCTCTGAGAGGCTGCTTCTTTTTCATTCAGGGCCATATGTGAGGCAGGCACTAGGGAGAATATCCTGGAGACTATAATTTCATAGCATTTCCTATTGGACACCTGGGGTTTGCTAAGGGGTTGAACCCCACAGTATGTTGTTGGCTTTGGGAACTGAATTCTCTCAAAAACTGAAGTATATTTCCAATCAATTCCATGTGCAAGTAGCCACAGACAAATGTTTTGACAAGACATATTCTTTGTAAGACTGAAGTGTCTCTTTTGTATCTACTCATCTTTGCACTCTATCCATGCCCCTAATCCTAAAATAACTTTGGTTAATGAGACACCACTCATAATCAGATATTTTTCAATGGGCTTGCCCCTTGTTCTGGCAGATAATTATTAATAGAGCCTGCTTTATAAAGGCCTAGACCACCAACTGCATCTTCTGCTATGGCTGCCAATTCTTTGCCACTGATTGTACCAGCTTTAGTTTTGAGATACAGAAACAGTTGGTCCTTTCGATCCCATAAGTCTCCAAATTATGGGATAACTGTCAATGTAGACTGTAAATCAGAGGCAGAAAGCACTTATCTTGGCAATGTTGTTTTTTTCTATATCTACATTCAGACATTCTCAGTTCTAGTTTGAGTTAATTTCTCTCTTGCAGAACTTTGATAAAAGCAACAAATAGCAAATGTCACCATCCTGATATTTCCCCTGTAATTTCTCCTAACTCTATAGTCATTTTTCTTTGCACATCTGATTCATTCTCCTGTGTTCAGAATGGGTATTTGTTTCTTGGAGCTTTCGGCTGACCCCACCAATGCTTGGATTAACATATCTTCAGTTTAACCAAAAGCACCACAAGTCACAAGAATCCATGGGTCCCAAATTCAAATTTCCTAGGGAGAGAATCTTACTAACTCATTTTAGTCAGCTTTTCATTTATCAAATTAGCTGTGGTCAGAGGGCGAAGGTAATGTTCTATGAATACATCAGAGTTCTCTCCTATAGTTTTGTGGTGTTATTCCCGTGGTAAAGATAAATACCACGAGAAATATAAGGATTACATGCCATAGCAGTATAAAAGAAGAACAGATTTCTTACATTGAAGAAACTTCATGGAAGGAATAGTTGCCTAGACTTTTGAGAGAGTTTCAGGGTTGGCTTCCTTTCAGCTCATATAATTCATGCTCCTACCAAAGGACCCCAATTGGCAGCCGTTGGATCAGATTCAGATTGTCCAAATGTTTTTCTTTAATTGCTTGCCAACATTGAAAAATCAAGATATTTTATATAATGATGCAGCTATGGGAGTTCTCTTAAAGAAACCAGAAGATCTGGCAATGCTGGGGCAATCTACCGCATCTGAAGTGCAGCTGCTCTCTTTAAGTGAAGTATATGTTCTCCAGGTCACCAGTTTCCGGTTAGCCAATGCTGCTTATTGGCATTACTTGTTTGTCTTCCGTAGCATCCCCTACCCTAGCAGCCTTCTGCAGAAAGAACAATAAAAGGCTACTGGTCTCAGATTGGCCATATAGGAATGGTAAATTAAGAAAATCATGTATACCTCTGCAAGGTATTCTGTTGTCCACCATGTGTAAAATACCTTTTCTTCTGCATATATCCTCACTAGAATACTCCAACTATCATGCTGCCAACCAGTATTACATCTACCCTCTTTCCGATGGAGTAGCAATCTACAAGTCATGCCTTGCTGTTACATCCCAGGCAATAACTTGGGGATACTTTAAAAGTTGTTTGTGATGACGTTGTACATCTTAAATATAAATAAATTTTATTTTTCAATCATACCTCGACAAAACAGGAAAGAAAAGAAACTGCCATGTTGTTTTGTGTTTTTAAAGAATGTTCCTGGCTGGGCACAGTAGCTCACACCTATAATCCCAGCATTTTGGGAGGCTGAGGTGGGTGGATCACTTGAGCCCAGGAGTTTGACACCAGCCTGCGCAACACAGTGAGACCTCATCTCTACTAAAAAAAAAACCAAAAACAAAAAAAAAACATAGTAGCTAGGCTTGGTGGTGCACACCTGTAGTCCCAGCTCCTCCGGAAGCTGAGGTGGTAGGGAGGATCATCTGAATCCAGGAAGTTGAGGCTATGGTGAGCTGCGATCTCACCACTGCGCTCCAGCCTGGGCGACAAAGTGAGACCCTGTCTCAAAAAAAAAGGAATGTTCCTGGAAGGCCTTCATAAGGATTTTCATTATTGGAGACACCTTGATTTTGGATTTGAAAGCTTCAGAACTGTAAGAGAATACATTTTTGTTGTTTTAAGCCACTTGGTTTGTGGCATTTTACTATAGCAGCCCTAGGAAACTAGTGCATGCTCTAAGTGACAGATGTCATGCACCCAAAGACTTTACCTAACCTCTAAAACATACCTTAATTAATGATTTCACAAGAACCGCAGAGGGAGATCCTCACTGCTCCCCACTCCACCCCTCCAGCCTCTCATTCCCTCTAATGATCTTTTCCTTACTTTTTATCACCAATTTACATATAGTCTTTCTAATGTTACAAAGAAGAAACTCTACAATATCACTTTTGGTAATAATAGTTTATTGCATAATTGTATGGGTGGTACCCCATACACTGGAGTATGCAAGAACTGTCACATTTCTTCATTTTCTTTATATCCAAGTCATTCCAATTCCACTTTTCTGTGCTGTCAGAAATCGCAATAAATTAAATTACCATAACTTTCTGGAGCTCCCTACCCTCTGCAGAATCACAAATACTCAGTAGGTTTTTGTGGTAACTGTCACGTAGGGACGATATCTCTAATTCTCAGGCTCTCATGCTTTCTAGTCCAAGCCTTCATGGCACTGTGAAAGCAAGCAGTCACACTTCTCTCATGCCTGGGTGAAAGCTGCAACATCTAAAATCTAGCTAGGCTTCCAAGGTCAACCACAGATATATTACTCCCAGGGGTTCTGTGAGCGACTGGCCTCAGAGTTTTACTACTTCCAAACTGGCAACTGTATGTCATTCCTAAGGCTTGGAGAAATCACTCTTCTTCTGCCTGTTCTAAAGGCAACTACTTCCATCTCTTTCTTTGAGTGTAGTCCCTATAATGTGCTTAGGATTCCAGATAGATAAAAGCTAGGAAGACAGACTTTGGGCCCTGCAACACATTCCACCCTTTCCCTAGGAAAGAAAGCGCAAGGGCCTGGATTCCTCTTTGGAATACAAGAAAGAAAAAATAGAGGAAGAATAAACAATATCTCAACAAATTTCCCTGCTTCACTTAGTGCCAGGCTAAAATAATACTAAGACCTTGTATTTGTTGAGCACATATTACATGCCAGCCATAGTTATAAGTGCTTGATCTGTATTAACTAATTTCAGCCTCACAATTTGATCTGGTAGGCACCATTATTATCCTTATTTTACAGACAGAGAAACTAAGGCACAGAAAGGTTATATCACTGGCATGAGGTCATATAGGTATTAAACAATGAAAGCAATATTCAAACATAGGCAATTTGGTTCCAGAGACAACCAGTTTGGTTCCAACCTTAATGCTCTACTGTCTCTCGGTGAAACATACTGTCTTCTTATCTACATAGATAGTTTAGATCTCGGTAATTCCTAAACATGGATGATTATCAAGGAAAATGGTAATAATAGCCAAGATCATTTAGGAGTAAACATTCAGAACATCAGAGACACCTTCTCCTTCCTTACTGCCTCTACATTTATAGGAGCTGGGTTTCTCAATAAGCCACCTGACATGGTTTGGATTTGTGTCCCTGCCCAAATCTCATGTCAAATTGTAATCCCCATTGTTGGAGGAGTTGCCTGGTGGCAGGTGATTCGATCATGGGGGTGGACTTACTCCTTGCTGTTCTTGTGAGTTCTCATGAGATCTGGTTGTTTAAAAGTGTGTAGCACTTCCCCTTGCTCTCTTCCTCCTTCTCCAGTCATGTAAGATGTGCCTGCTTCTCCTTCACCTTCTACCATAATTGTAAGTTTCCTGAGGCCTCCTCAGCCATGCTTCCTGTACAGCCTGTGCAATTGTTAGTCAATTTAACCCCTTTTCTTTATAGATTGCCCAGTCTTAGGTAGTTCATTATAGCAATGCGAGAACAGATTAACACAGTACCACAAGGACAGATAGCCTCCTTTATGTCCATTCTATAGGTATTTGCTCTTGGCACCAGTACCTTCTAACACAGAGCACCATTATAAGGCAGTGTTTTAAGGCAAACAGGCTTAGATAATAATTGGTCTTGATTGTGTGCAGATCTCTGGTTCAACCTGTCATGGCTGGGGTTAGTTTTATTTCAAGGGTTAGTTGTTTTCAATGCATATGGCATAGGCTCTAACAACTCTATGCGGAAAGAAACTTGGGGGCTGATTTCTTCAGAAATGGACTGTAGGAGTGGCAATCACTAAGTGTTATAGGCTACAGCCCAGGCCCATACAAAAGAATGAAGACTTAATAGCTTTGGCTGGAGCTAAGCAAGTGTGTTAGCATCACAGGTCAGACCCTCCTTTCCAGTTTCAGTAAGAGATAAGCCAAAGGCAGGTGCCAAATTCATGCAAGATGAGCACATGACCTAGAAGGTAGAAACTAAATTTAAAACCAAAGCCACAAAGGATGACACTTCACCCACTCTGATGTTTTCTTTCCAATAGAATTTATAGTCTCAAGTCCCTGCCAGCTTAAAAAAAAAAAAAACTTTCTCTCAACTCCCTCATGACCTTCAATTTAT
>NW_020262647.1:0-2849 GCF_003255815.1 Theropithecus gelada | reverse complement strand
ACTCTTCAGGATATCATCCAGGAGAACTTCCCCAACCTAGTAGGGCAGGCCAACATTCAAATCCAGGAAATACAGAGAACGCCACAAAGATACTCCTCGAGAAGAGCAACTCCAAGGCACATAATTGCCAGATTCACCAAAGTTGAAATGAAGGAAAAAATCTTAAGGGCAGCCAGAGAGAAAGGTCGGGTTACCCACAAAGGGAAGCCCATCAGACTCACAGCAGATCTCTCGGCAGAAACTCTCCAAGCCAGAAGAGAGTGGGGGCCAATATTCAACATTCTTAAAGAAAAGAATTTTCAACCCAGAATTTCATATCCAGCCAAACTAAGTTTCATAAGTGAAGGAGAAATAAAATCCTTTACAGATAAGCAAATGCTTAGAGATTTTGTCACCACCAGGCCTGCCTTACAAGAGACCCTGAAGGAAGCACTCAACATGGAAAGGAACAACCGGTACCAGCCATTGCAAAAACATGCCAAAATGTAAAGACCATCGAGGCTAGGAAGAAACTGCATCAACTAACGAGCAAAATAACCAGTTAATATCATAATGGCAGGATCAAGTTCACACATAACAATCTTAACCTTAAATGTAAATGGACTAAATGCTCCAATTAAAAGACACAGACTGGCAAACTGGATAAAGAGTCAAGACCCATCAGTCTGCTGTATTCAGGAGACCCATCTCACACGCAGAGACATACATAGGCTCAAAATAAAGGGATGGAGGAAGATTTACCAAGCAAATGGAGAACAAAAAAAAGCGGGGGTTGCAATACTAGTCTCTGATAAAACAGACTTTAAACCATCAAAGATCAAAAGAGACAAAGAAGGCCATTACATAATGGTAAAGGGATCAATTCAACAGGAAGAGCTAACTATCCTAAATATATATGCACCCAATACAGGAGCACCCAGATTCATAAAGCAAGTCCTTAGAGACTTACAAAGAGACTTAGACTCCCATACAATAATAATGGGAGACTTCAACACTCCACTGTCAACATTAGACAGATCAACGAGACAGAAAGTTAACAAGGATATCCAGGAATTGAACTCATCTCTGCAGCAAGCAGACCTAATAGACATCTATAGAACTCTCCACCCCAAATCAACAGAATATACATTCTTCTCAGCACCACATCGTACTTATTCCAAAATTGACCACGTAATTGGAAGTAAAGCACTCCTCAGCAAATGTACAAGAACAGAAATTATAACAAACTGTCTCTCAGACCACAGTGCAATCAAACTAGAACTCAGGACTAAGAAACTCAATCAAAACCGCTCAACTACATGGAAACTGAACAACCTGCTCCTGAATGACTACTGGGTACATAACGAAATGAAGGCAGAAATAAAGATGTTCTTTGAAACCAATGAGAACAAAGATACAACATACCAGAATCTCTGGGACACATTTAAAGCAGTGTGTAGAGGGAAATTTATAGCACTAAATGCCCACAAGAGAAAGCAGGAAAGATCAAAAATTGACACTCTAACATCGCAATTAAAAGAACTAGAGAAGCAAGAGCAAACACATTCGAAAGCTAGCAGAAGGCAAGAAATAACTAAGATCAGAGCAGAACTGAAGGAGATAGAGACACAAAAAACCCTCCAAAAAATCAATGAATCCAGGAGTTGGTTTTTTGAAAAGATCAACAAAATTGACAGACCACTAGCAAGACTAATAAAGAAGAAAAGAGAGAAGAATCAAATCGACGCAATTAAAAATGAAAAAGGGGATATCACCACCGACCCCACAGAAATACAAACTACCATCAGAGAATACTATAAACACCTCTACGCAAATAAACTGGAAAATCTAGAAGAAATGGATAATTTCCTGGACACTTACACTCTTCCAAGACTAAACCAGGAAGAAGTTGAATCCCTGAATAGACCAATAGCAGGCTCTGAAATTGAGGCAACAATTAATAGCCTACCAACCAAAAAAAGTCCAGGACCAGATGGATTCACAGCTGAATTCTACCAGAGGTACAAGGAGGAGTTGGTACCATTCCTTCTGAAACTATTCCAATCAATAGAAAAAGAGGGAATCCTCCCTAACTCATTTTATGAGGCCAACATCATCCTGATACCAAAGCCTGGCAGAGACACAACAAAAAAAGAGAATTTTAGACCAATATCCCTGATGAACATCGATGCAAAAATCCTCAATAAAATACTGGCAAACCGGATTCAGCAACACATCAAAAAGCTTATCCACCATGATCAAGTGGGCTTCATCCCTGGGATGCAAGGCTGGTTCAACATTCGCAAATCAATAAACATAATCCAGCATATAAACAGAACCAAAGACAAGAACCACATGATTATTTCAATAGATGCAGAAAAGGCTTTTGACAAAATTCAACAGCCCTTCATGCTAAAAACGCTCAATAAATTTGGTATTGATGGAACGTACCTCAAAATAATAAGAGCTATTTATGACAAACCCACAGCCAATATCATACTGAATGGGCAAAAACTGGAAGCATTCCCTTTGAAAACTGGCACAAGACAGGGATGCCCTCTCTCACCACTCCTATTCAACATAGTGTTGGAAGTTCTGGCTAGGGCAATCAGGCAAGAGAAAGAAATCAAGGGTATTCAGTTAGGAAAAGAAGAAGTCAAATTGTCCCTGTTTGCAGATGACATGATTGTATATTTAGAAAACCCCATTGTCTCAGCCCAAAATCTCCTTAAGCTGATAAGCAACTTCAGCAAAGTCTCAGGATACAAAATTAATGTGCAAAAATCACAAGCATTCTTATACACCAGTAACAGACAAACAGAGAGCCAAATCATGAATGAACTTCCATTCACAATTGCTTCAAAGAGAAT
>NW_020262646.1:0-2850 GCF_003255815.1 Theropithecus gelada | reverse complement strand
ACAAGAACAGAAATTATAACAAACTGTCTCTCAGACCACAGTGCAATCAAACTAGAACTCAGGACTAAGAAACTCAATCAAAACCGCTCAACTACATGGAAACTGAACAACCTGCTCCTGAATGACTACTGGGTACATAACGAAATGAAGGCAGAAATAAAGTTGTTCTTTGAAACCAATGAGAACAAAGATACAACATACCAGAATCTCTGGGACACATTTAAAGCAGTGTGTAGAGGGAAATTTATAGCACTAAATGCCCACAAGAGAAAGCAGGAAAGATCTAAAATTGACACTCTAACATCGCAATTAAAAGAACTAGAGAAGCAAGAGCAAACACATTCCAAAGCTAGCAGAAGGCAAGAAATAACTAAGATCAGAGCAGAACTGAAGGAGAAAGAGACACAAAAAACCCTCCAAAAAATCAATGAATCCAGGAGTTGGTTTTTTGAAAAGATCAACAAAATTGACAGACCACTAGCAAGACTAATAAAGAAGAAAAGAGAGAAGAATCAAATCGACGCAATTAAAAATGATAAAGGGGATATCACCACCGACCCCACAGAAATACAAACTACCATCAGAGAATACTATAAACACCTCTACGCAAATAAACTGGAAAACCTAGAAGAAATGGATAATTTCCTGGACACTTACACTCTTCCAAGACTAAACCAGGAAGAAGTTGAATCCCTGAATAGACCAATAGTAGGCTCTGAAATTGAGGCAATAATTAATAGCCTACCAACCAAAAAAAGTCCAGGACCAGATGGATTCACAGCTGAATTCTACCAGAGGTATAAGGAGGAGTTGGTACCATTCCTTCTGAAACTATTCCAATCAATAGAAAAAGAGGGAATCCTCCCTAACTCATTTTATGAGGCCAACATCATCCTGATACCAAAGCCTGGCAGAGACACAACAAAAAAAGAGAATTTTAGACCAATATCCCTGATGAACATCGATGCAAAAATCCTCAATAAAATACTGGCAAACCGGATTCAACAACACATCAAAAAGCTTATCCACCATGATCAAGTGGGCTTCATCCCTGGGATGCAAGGCTGGTTCAACATTCGCAAATCAATAAACATAATCCAGCATATAAACAGAACCAAAGACAAGAACCACATGATTATCTCAATAGATGCAGAAAAGGCTTTTGACAAAATTCAACAGCCCTTCATGCTAAAAACGCTCAATAAGTTCGGTATTGATGGAACGTACTTCAAAATAATAAGAGCTATTTATGACAAACCCACAGCCAATATCATACTGAATGGGCAAAAACTGGAAAAATTCCTTTTGAAAACTGGCACAAGACAGGGATGCCCTCTCTCACCACTCCTATTCAACATAGTGTTGGAAGTTCTGGCTAGGGCAATTAGGCAAGAGAAAGAAATCAGGGGTGTTCAGTTAGGAAAAGAAGAAGTCAAACTGTCCCTGTTTGCAGATGACATGATTGTATATTTAGAAAACCCCATTGTCTCAGCCCAAAATCTCCTTAAGCTGATAAGCAACTTCAGCAAAGTCTCAGGATACAAAATGAATGTGCAAAAATCACAAGCATTCTTATACACCAATAACAGACAAACACAGAGCCAAATCATGAATGAACGTCCATTCACAATTGCTTCAAAGAGAATAAAATACCTAGGAATCCAACTTCCAAGGGATGTAAAGGACCTCTTCAAGGAGAACTACAAACCACTGCTCAGTGAAATAAAAGAGGACACAAACAAATGGAAGAACATACCATGCTCATGGATAGGAAGAATCAATATCGTGAAAATGGCCATACTGCCCAAGGTAATTTATAGATTCAATGCCATCCCCATCAAGCTACCAATGAGTTTCTTCACAGAATTGGAAAAAACTGCTTTAAAGTTCATATGGAACCAAAAAAAGAGCCCGCATCTCCAAGACAATCCTAAGTCAAAAGAACAAAGCTGGAGGCATCACGCTACCTGACTTCAAACTATACTACAAGGCTACAGTAACCAAAACAGCATGGTACTGGTACCAAAACAGAGATATAGACCAATGGAACAGAACAGAGTCCTCAGAAATAATACCACACATCTACAGCCATCTGATCTTTGACAAACCTGAGAAGAACAAGAAATGGGGAAAGGATTCCCTATTTAATAAATGGTGCTGGGAAAATTGGCTAGCCATAAGTAGAAAGCTGAAACTGGATCCTTTCCTTACTCCTTATACGAAAATTAATTCAAGATGGATTAGAGACTTAAATGTTAGACCTAATACCATAAAAATCCTAGAGGAAAACCTAGGTAGTACCATTCAGGACATAGGCATGGGCAAAGACTTCATGTCTAAAACACCAAAAGCAACGGCAGCAAAAGCTAAAATTGACAAATGGGATCTCATTAAACTAAAGAGCTTCTGCACAGCAAAAGAAACTACCATCAGAGTGAACAGGCAACCTACAGAATGGGAGAAAATTTTTGCAATCTACTCATCTGACAAAGGGTTAATATCCAGAACCTACAAAGAACTCAAACAAATTTACAAGAAAAAAACAAACAACCCCATCAAAAAGTGGGCAAAGGATATGAACAGACATTTCTCAAAAGAAGACATTCATACAGCCAACAGACATATGAAAAAATGCTCATCATCACTGGCCATCAGAGAAATGCAAATCAAAACCACAATGAGATACCATCTCACACCAGTTAGAATGGCGATCATTAAAAAGTCAGGAAACAACAGGTGCTGGAGAGGGTGTGGAGAAATAGGAACACTTTTACACTGTTGGTGGGATTGTAAACTAGTTCAACCATTATGGAAAACAGTATGGCGATTCCTCAAGGATCTAGAACTAGA
>NW_020262645.1:0-2850 GCF_003255815.1 Theropithecus gelada | reverse complement strand
GCCTGATGGTGCCATACAGAATGCACTCTTTTCATCACTCAGCATGAGGTTTTTGAGATTCACCCATGCTATTTCATGTTTCCATGATTTGTCCCATCTTCCGTTGGATGAATATATCACAATAGGTCCATTCACCTCTTGATGCATATGAACCGTTTCCAGTTTGGGGACTATTGTAAACAAAGCTGCTAGGAACAAGTTCTTGTTGTGAATATATGTTCTGTAAATTCCATTTGTCATTCTTTAGTTTTAACTTATTTTGTAGAAGGATGTCACCTTCACAAGTGCAAAATTCATTCAAATGTGTTTTGAAAAATGTTGAGGCCTGAAGCAGAAGTCCACACAATTTTCTTTACTATATTTCATAATTAAGGGGGAAAAACCTTATCTGGGATATTGTTTCCTATCAGCAAACCCTTAATGTAAGCCACACACGATGCTAGCTGTACTATTACACTGTCTTCTGTAACTGTGCAATAACTCTAATAGCACATTATTATTATTTTCATGTAACACTTTACAACTGGAGGCCTAGCAAATTGAAGGACCTGGCCCAAGGTCAAACAGAAGGCAAGTGGCAGCGCCAGGACAGGAAGAAGGCCTTTCCAAAGGCAGACAGAAGCTCACGTCTTTGTCAGAACCTCGGTATTTCTGATGCGCCTGGAAGCCAATATCCAAGCAGTTCTCAGCCACTGGATTGGTGGGCTGCTTTTGCTCAGAAACTCCTCGATCAGGAATCCCAAGCATACCTTAGTGATGACGGTCCCGAAACTAAGGACATTTCTTAAACATTCTAAGAACCCATTTGCTCATCAGTAACGTAATGAAAGTTGTTTTCAGTCTTGGTTCATATATATTATATTTGAGCAAGGCAATGTCGCTGCTGGGGTTAGAAGTAAATGGCTCGTCTTCCTCAAACTAGATCAGTCCGCAGGACGTACGGCTTCCACTCGCAGTGTCCTGAACACTCGCTGGGCGTCCTGTGCGTTCTAGCCGCTTTTCTTTGGAGCAGAAACTCTTTGGAGTTTCTGCACCGCCCCCAGGTCGGGATGGCAGAGGCTTCTCGGGACACACGGATCTACGAGTGCCGTCCCCACGGTAGCCACCAGGGGACGCCATAGGCCTTCCTGCCGTGGTCCTCCTTGCCTTTTCCGTTTGGGCCAGGTAGTTTCTATTGACCAGGACATTACAGATCAGAAGTGGGTGGGGTCAGAAAACACAACCTGGGAGAGGCTGGCAAAATGCCCAGAACCGCCAGCCTGGGTTTTTTTCACTAGGCCTGCGGTTTTCTTCTGTAGTGCAATTCTCGTGCTCATGTAGTGCAGGGACTGGGAGTTAGATGAATTTACAATGCCATTTGAGAAGGAGTATTAAGGAAACGTCCGAATTTGCCAGGGTACTGATGCATGTCAAGCGCAAAACGCAGGTTGATAGAGAGCTAAGTATTCTCTGCCCATGAAGGAGATAAGCGAGGGCCTGAAGAAAAGAGGGACGGGGAAGGACACTGGCGCCAGAGATAGGAAAGGGCTGCTTGGAGGTGGGAAGGATGGGTCGGGATGCTATCTAGAAAGTTGCCTGGCAATGGATATTGGATGTGGAAGCGAGACATCAAATAAGAAGGTGTGGCTTAAATGAGGTCTGAAAAAAGACTAGATATATAAACCGCAGGAGACAGCGGACAGGGCTCCGCATAAAATTTTCCGCCTTATATTTCAGGGAGGATCGCAGCGCATTTTGCCAAGACAGGTGAGACTGCGGTTCTGACCAGCGAGCCTCGGGATGAATTGAGTTAGGACACCTGGGCGCTGGCAGACCTGTTCCCCTCCAAAAAGTAAGTGTTATGAGAACACATTCCCCGCTAGCACAGAAATCCTACAAACTCCTGTAGGGACTGCGGTTAGAAGCAGAGGCTGTGTAAAAGGTGACTGGGAGCTAGGGAGAAATACTAAGACTTTTGCAGAGCGTGAGACCCCAAGAAACTGGAGACCATGGACCAATCTCTGGAACAATTAGCCTCAAGTAGAAAAGAAGAAGCCGTGCGGTCGACTGGAACAGCGGCGACATGTTACTTTCTGTTTCCCTGGCATCGAGATACAAAAATACCCCACCACAGAAACTACACGCCAATGAAAACAAGAAATAGATCCTTCCTTGCAACCTGCTTTTAGCACTACAAAATTCAGGGGAAAGCGCGAACGCAGTCCCCCACTACCACAAATTATGCAGTCGAGTTTCTCACATTTGGGGAAATCGCAGGGGTCAGCACATCCGGAGTGCAATGGATAAGCCTCGCCCTGGGAAAACCACCTTCGTGATCATGGTATCTCCCCTGCCAGGTAAGTATGAGTTCACCCACCTCCGCCCTGCCACAGCTCCATACGCCTCAACCTTTACACACACGGTCACTTGCCCCGCGCACCCCAACCCTCACACCCCCCATGCCACTCCCAGCTCTCCTAGCCCTGACACACAGCTGGGACTCTCATGTCCAACCGGAGGTCCTGGACTTGTTCCCAAAGCAGGAGAAATCCTTCGTGGCGAAGCAGCGGCCCCTGAGCTGCCTCATCTACATAGGAATCGCCCTATTCTTGATGTCACCGACAGCGCCTTTCCCGGCCCCCTCTGCTCTTCCGCCCCACCCTCCGCCACTCAGCCGACCAACCCGCTGCGGCAGCCGGCGGAGGAAATGACGCCTGCCTCTATCTCCTTTCCCTCCTTTCCCCGCCCCTGGTCTTTCCCAAAGAAGTAGGTTCTTAGCCTGTGATGCCAAGGACCCCTTTGGTGTCCAGCTGGAGTCTGTGCGCTCTTCTTCAAATAATGGCTTTTAATGCGCAAACTAGAAAGTTTAGG
>NW_020262644.1:0-2850 GCF_003255815.1 Theropithecus gelada | reverse complement strand
CTTTCCAGATTTCATTGGAGGATATTTCCTTTTTCACCATTGCCCTCTATGGGCTTCCAGATATCACTTTGCCAGTTCCACAAGAACTCTTTTAGAGAAAGGCTTCTAAAGGGTAAAGCTGTAACTCCGTGAGATGATTTCACAGAACCCGAAGAAGTTTCTCAGAAAGCTTCTTTCTCTTTGTTATCGGAGGATATTTCCTTTGGCTCTATGGTCTTCATAGGGATTCCAAATGTCTGTTCTCAGATTCCACAGAAATAAGGCAAGCAAAGAGATCCACGAAATACAGATGTAAACCTGTGAGATGAATTAACAGAACACTAAGCAGTTTCTCAGAAAGCTTCTTTCCAGATTTCATCTGAGGATATTTCCTTTTTCACCGTAGCCCTCTATGGGCTTCCAAATATCACTTTCCCAATTCCACAAGACCTGTCTTAGCGAAAGTCTTCTTGAGGAGAAAGCTGTTAACTCTGTGAGATGATTTCACAGAACACGAAGATGTTTCTCAGAAAGCTTCTTTCTCTTCTTTATCGGAGGATATTTCCTTTGGCCCTATAGTCTTCATAGGGATTCGAAATATCTCTTCTCAGATTCCACAGAAATAAGGCTAGCAAAGTGATTCACGAAATACAGATGTAACTCTGTGAGATGAATTAACAGAACACTAAGCAGTTTCTCAGAAAGCTTCCTTCCAGATTTCATTGGAGGATATTTCCTTTTTCACCATAACCCAGTATGGGCTTCCAAATATCACTTTGTCAATTCGACAAGAACTGTCTTAGCGAAAGGCTTCTTGAGGAGAAAGCTGTAATTCTGTGAGATGATTTCACAGAACCCAAAGAAGTTTCTCAGAAAGCTTCTTTCTATTTGTTATCGGAGGATATTCCCTTTGGCCCTATAGTCTTCAAAGGGATCCGAAGTATCTGTTCTCCGATTCCAGAGAAATAAGGCTACCAAAGAGATCCACGAAATACAGATGTAACTCTGTGAGATGAATTAACAGAACACTAAGCAGTTTCTCAGAAAGCTACTTTCCAGATTTCATCGGAGGAAATTTCCTTTTTCACCATAACCCTCTATGGTCTTCCAAATATCACTTTGCCAATTCCACAAGAACTCTCTTAGCGAAAGGCTTCTTGAGGTTAAAGCTGTAACTCTGTGAGATGATTTCACAGAATACAAAGAAGTTTTCAGAAAGCTTCTTTATCTTTGTTATCGGAGGATATTTCCTTTGGCCCTATAGTCTTCATAGGGATCCGAAATATCTGTTCTCAGACCCAACAGAAATAAGGCTAGCAAAGAGATCCACGAAATACAGATGTAACACTGTGAGTTCAATTACTCGGAACACTAAGCAGTTTCTCAGAAAGCTTCTTTCCAGGTTTCATCGGAGGATATTTCCTTTTTCACCATAGCCCTCTATGGGCTTCCAAATATCACTTTGCAAATTACACAAGAATTGTCTTAGCGAAAGGCTTCTTGAGGTGAAAGCTGTAACTCTGTGAGATGATTTCACAGAACATAAAGAAGTTTCTCAGAAAGCTTCGTTCTCTACGTCATCAGAGTATAATTCCTTTGGCCCTATAGTCTTCAAAGGGATCCTAAATATCTGTTCTCAGATTCCACAGAAATAAGGCTAGCAAAGAGATCCAAGAAACACAGATGTAACTCTGTCAGATGAATTAACAGAACACTAAGCAGTTTCTCAGAAAGCTTCTTTCAAGATTTCATCGGAGGATATTTCCTCTTTCACCATAGCCCTCTATGGGCTTCCAAATATCACTTTGCCAATTCCACAAGAACTCTCTTAGCGAAAGGCTTTTTGAGGGGAAAGCTGTAACTCTGTGAGCTGATTTCACAGAACACAAAGAAGTTTCTCAGAAAGCTTATTTCTCTTTGTTATCGGAGGATATTTCCTTTGGCCCTATACTCTTCACAGGGATCCGAAATATCTGTTCTCAGCTTCCACAGAAATAAGGCTAGCAAAGAGATCCACGAAATACAGATGTCACTCTGTGAGATGAATTAACAGAACACTAAGCAGTTTCTCAGAAAGCTTCTTTCCAGATTTCATCTGAGGATATTTCCTTTCTCAACATAGCCCTCTATGGGCTTCCAAAAATCACTTTGCCAATTCCAGAAGAACTGTCTTAGCGAAAGGCTTTTTCAGGGGAATGGTGTAACTCTGTGAGATGATTCCACAGAACACAAAGAAGTTTCTCAGAAAGCTTCTTTCTCTTTGTTATCGGAGGATATTTCCTTTGGCCCTATAGTTTTCAAAGGGATCAGAAATATCTGTTCTCCGATTCCACAGAAATAAGGCTAGCAAAGAGATCCACGAAATACAGATGTAACTCTGTGAGATGAATTAACAGAACACTAAGCAGTTTCTCTGAAAGCTTCTTTCCAGATTTCATCTGAGGATATTTCCTTTTTCACCATAGCCCTCTAGGGGCTTCCAAACATCACTTTGCCAATTCCACAAGAGCTGTCTTAGCGAAAGGCTTCTTGAGGGGAAGCTGTAACTCTAGGAGATGATTTCACAGAATCCGAAGAATTTTCTCAGAAAGCTTCTTTCTCTTTGTTATCGGAGGATATTTCCTTTGGCCCTGTAGTCTTCAAAGGGATCCGAAATATCTGTTCTCAGATTCCACAGAAATAAGGCTAGCAAAGAGATCCACGAAATACAGATGTAACTCTCTGAGATGAATTTACAGAACACTAAGCAATTTCTCAGGAAGCTTCTTTCCAGATTTCATCGGAGGATATTTCCTTTTTCACCATAGCCCTCTATGGGTTTCCAGATATTACTTTGCCAATTCGACAAGAACTGTCGTAGCGAAAGCCTTC
>NW_020262643.1:0-2852 GCF_003255815.1 Theropithecus gelada | reverse complement strand
GTAATGGTGATGGTAGTGTTGGTGCTGGCAATGGTGGTGGTGGTGATAGTGGTGTTGGTAATGGTGGTGGTGATCATGGTAGTGTTGACAATGGTGTTGATTATGATGATGGTGGTGATGGTGGTGTTAGTGTTGGTGGTGATGAGGATGTTGGTGATGGTGATGGTGGTGATGATGGTGTTGGTGGTGGTGGTGGTGGTGTTGGTAATGGTCATGGTGATAGTGGTGTTGGTAATGGTGGTGGTGATAATGGTAGTGGTGATGGTGGCATTGGTAATGATAATGGTATCGATTGTGGTGATGGCGATGATGGTGGTGATTGTGCTGGCATTGATGCTACTGGTAGTGTTGCTGGTGTTGTTACTAGTAGTAGTGGCGATGGCAGTGATGGTAGCAGTGGGAGTGTGGTGGAGGCAATGGTGGTAGTGGGGACGATGTGGTGACAGTGAGCTGTTTATGCAGTTTGAATCTTTTCTTCGCATCAGCTCAGATGCCTCCTTCTTCAAACTTACAAGGTTCCTGTTAGCACTATAATTTAGGCCCCTGTAGCCAGTGTCCTGGCAGATACCTTAATATGCATTCCCTAGGGATTCTACTGGGAGAAATCTCAGAGGATACCCCAAGGGGATGGAAGGGAGGAAATTTCCATTTGCATTGGTTCCTACCTTGCTCAGACTCCTTGCTGCCAGCTCTGGTCTGCATCTTGTAATATGGCTCGTGGCAGTAGTACTGGATACGTGCCTTGTAGGTGTTCACCCCCATTGTGGTGGTATAACGGAAGGCACCATTAGGCAGGTTTCGGGGCTGCCCACAGTCCTTGACTTGGAGAGAACACAGGGCAGGGTGAGAGCTGAGAATGACTGTGCTGGAACTTCAGTGCGGGGAGTGTGAGTTGTCCACCCGCAGAGCAGGCTGAGAAGCTTAGAAAAGATAGTCAGTGGCAAGGGCCCTTGCAATGGACAGGAGTTGGGTGGTGTGAAATTCAGTTCTGGGTAGAGCCCATCCATCCTGCTGAGATGAGGGCTCACCGATTCCTGAGATGAGGGCTCACCGATTCCTGAGATGGGCCATAGGCATCAAAGGACAAGTCAGGGTGAGGGTCTCTTGGAAAGAGGCTACTCTGGATGCCTCCTTCTTTCTCGGCCCAGGTCCTCCAGGTTGGAGGTGGGAAGTCCCCAGGGTCATATCCCTGAATTATGACTTACTCTTGCATCTGGGCATGGCACGATGCCATGTGCCATCATCCTGGCAGACAGCTGTGAAGGAGTGCAGCACCTGGTTCCCCTGTTGAGCAGAGGAACAGGCACCATCAGTGCCAAGAGGCAATGCAGGTCCCCTTGCTGCCCTTCCCACACAGGAGTGGGAGGCAATACAAAGACATCTCTCAGCTCCCCGATGACTGTGGCTCCCCCATGGATGTGGCTCCTTCTTCCTTCTCCCCAGCCTGTTACAGACAGAAGAACTGAGCTACACTGCAGCAAGTCAGAGCGGGACTAATTGATAGACCCGATCATCCTCTCTCTAGACTGTGGCCCGTTCCCACTGAGGTCCAATTGAATCCCACAATTTGTAATTAAAAAAATCACAAGCCACGTTTGAGTGTTTTTTGTATCAAAACAAAAGCCTGTGCTCCAGGGCAGAACCATGTTTCTCTGGCTGGAGTCCCCTGCCTCCGGGCCTGCAGCACTTTCTCTCTCCTGGGTTGCAGTTTTCCTAAGGACAGAGGCCTTCCCTGAAATCCTAGAGCCACCTCACTCCTTTGAACGGTGCTGGAGACGTTGATGTATGTGAAGTGCTGTTGCTGTTGAGCAGGGACGAGACTAGGAAATGGCAGTCTTTGAAATGAAAAGTTACTGGACAATATGAATGAGTTTTACTAAGACCAAAAATCAGCCAGGTGCAGTGGCTCACGCCTGTAATCCCAGCACTTCCGGGGGCCGAGATGGGCGGATCACTTGAGGCCAGGAGTTCGAGACAAGCCTGGGCAACATGGAGAAACCCTGTCTCTACTAAAAATACAAAAATTAGCCGGGCATGGTGGCACACGCCTGTAATTCCAACAACTCAGGTGGCTGAGGCACTTGAATAGCTTGAATCCAAGAGAATTACTTGAAATTGGGAGGCGGAGTTTACAGTGAGCTGAGATCATGCCACTGCCTGGGTGACAGAGCAAGACTGTCTCTCAAAACCAAAACAAAAAGACCAAAAATCATTCCATAGAGTTAGCCCTGGGAAAGATTGCAAGAGAATGTGTATGCGAACTAGACCGTCTGAGTAAAATGTAGGTAATGTGAGAAACGGTGTGACTTGCTTTAAATTCTATGTTGTGAATGACAAATGCAAAAGTAAGGGCAGTGGGTGGTGCAGGCAAGGGAAGGTTGTAATATGGGCAAAGAGGTTGTTAGTCTCCAGTCTTCTGGACCCAGGACACCCACCCAATCCTCCTGATGGAGATGGAAGCACCTTGGAATAAAGAACAATGTGTCAGGTGAACTTGACTTGATGCAACATTCAAATGTGAGCTCCACAAAGGCTGTGTGACTTTGTGGGTTTCTTTTTACTGAACCTCCCACATCTAGGACAGTGCCTGACAGTAGACCCTTAAAATGTGCATTATGAATTAACTATGACTTAAGGACATGTCATAGGTCTCTTCTTTGATTCTGATTAAGTCTTCCGTGTGGACCTATTGAGCAACGATGGGATGTTCAGTCTTGGGTCTCTTCCAGAGAGACAGATAATTTTTAGTTTACCAACTTTTGTGAGATTGATCCATGGATAAAACCTTATTCCTTGCTGAATCTGCAGAGCTGAGGACAGGACGGTGGGCCCAGGGTGAGACCACCCACATG
>NW_020262642.1:0-2852 GCF_003255815.1 Theropithecus gelada | reverse complement strand
CTGGAGTGCAGTGGCGCGATCTCGGCTCACTGCAAGCTCCGCCTCCCGGGCTTACGCCATTCTCCTGCCTCAGCCTCCCGAGTAGCTGGGACCACAGGCGCCCGCCACCTCGCCCGGCTAGTTTTTTGTATTTTTTTAGTAGAGACGGGGTTTCACCGTGTTCACCAGGATGGTCTCGATCTCCTGACCTCGTGATCCACCCGTCTCGGCCTCCCAAAGTGCTGGGATTACAGGCTTGAGCCACCGCGCCCGGCCGGTTTTTTTTTTTTTTTAGACGGAGCCTTGCTCTGTCTCCCAGGCTAATTTTTGTATTTTTTTTTAGAGATGGCGTTTCACCGTGTTGTCCAGGATGGCCTCGATCTCCTGATCTCGTGATCCGCCCACCTCAGCCTCCCAAAGTGCTGGGATTACAGGCGTGAGCCACGGAGCCCAGCATTTTGTTTTTCCTTGAGATAGAGTTTTCACTCTTTCTGCCCAAGTTGGAGTGCAATAGCACAATCTTGGCTCACTGCAACCTCTGCCTCCTGGGTTCAAGTGATTCTCCTGATTCAGCCTCCAGAATAGCTGGGATTACCAGCTGGTATGTGCCACCACGCTCAGCTAATTTTGGATTTTTAGTAGACATGGGGTTTCTCCATGTTGGTCAGGCTGGTCTCGAACTCCTGACCTCAGGTGATCCACCCGCCTGGGCCTCCCAAAGTGCTAGGATTACAGGCATGAGCCACCACACCCAGCCAACTGATTTTGTATTTTTAGTAGAGGTGGGGTTTCACCATATTGGTCAAGCTGGTCTTGAACTCTGACCTCAGGTGATCCACCTGCCTCAGCCTCCCAAAGTGCTGGGATTACAGACATGAGCCACCACCCCCGGCCTGATTTTACTTCTAAGGTAACACAAATCTTTTAAAAATCATAGGAATACAGAAAGATAAAACTTAGAAAAGCAGTTTACTCAGTCCCACCACTCAATCGCAGTCACTGCTAAACTCCTTGTGGATCTCGTTCCAGTAATTTTTTAATGCTCAGATTATTTTTATTTTTTTAAAAAAACTTCCTTGTATTTCTACTATAAATGCTATTTTGATTTTTTTTTTTTTTTTTTTTTTTTTTTTTTGAGACGGAGCCTCACTCTGTCGCCCAGGCTGGAGTGCAGTGGTGCGAACTCGGCTCACTGCAAGCTCCCCCTCCCGGGTTTACGCCATTCTCCTGCCTCAGCCTCCCGAGTAGCTGGGACTAGACACCCACCAGCATGCCCAGCTCAATTTTTGTATTTTTAGTAGAGATGGGGTCTCATCATGTTAGCCAGGATGGTCTCCATCTCCTGACCTCGTGATCCGCCCGTCTTGGCCTCCCAAAGTGCTGGGATTACAGGCTTGAGCCACCGCGCTCGGCCGAATTTACTTGGCTATTAATATGATCTATATTTGACTATTGTTGGCCCGTCCATCACAGAGTTTAATTAAGTTGATCTGTCAAGCTAAGTGGATGTGTTACTCTTCCCTTAGCACTCCATGAAGTTCACTGCACAGACTTTCCCAAAGAGCTAAGGTGGGTTTACAGAAGCCTCCATGCCAGAGCCTCTATAGATTTTCCTTAACTAGTCACCTATCGTTTTGAGCATCTTTAATAATATCTTGGTGCTGCATCTGTCCTAACAGCCTTTCCAACTTGTTTGTCGGCTTTTCACCTTAAATATTGTTAAGCAATCATTTATGCATACTTTAAAATTAAAAATAATCTTTCATACGCAGTATCTGTTTACTTAAGAATGTTATAAATAGGCCGGGCGTGGTGGCTCATGCCTGTAATCCCAGCACTTTGGGAGACTGAGACGGGGAGATCACCTGAGGTCGTTAGTTCAAGTCCAGTCTGACCAACATGGAGAAACCCTGTCTCTACCAAAAATACAAAATTAGCCAGGCATGGTGGTGCATGCCTGTAACCCCAGCTACTCGGGAGGCTGAGGCAGGAGAATCACCTGAACCCAGGAGGCGGAAGTTGTGGGGAGCTGAGATCACCCCATTGCACTACAGCCTGGACAAGAGCAAGACTCCATCTCAAAAAAAAAAAAAAAAACGAATCTAAGTGCTATAATCCAAGCAACAACACTAACTCCTAGTATATACCATTTTATATCTTTTTTTTTCTATGTGCATGTATGAATATATGTCCCTTGAACTTCGCCTGTAGTTGTCCGTGTTGCTTGTCATAAAAAAATGGAGAAAACCCAAAGTTTTCATTTTGGAAAAAAACAAATGCGATATCCTTGAACTAAAGTTTCATATCTTTGTGATGTTTTCCTCAGAGGGGTTTAGGAAGCCTTACCTATTCAGTTTAGGGGACAGAAAACAAAGTAAGGGAAGGTTGACGCTGGATGTAAAAGGAAATGGAAAAAGAAAGTCAAGGTTAAAGGGGAAGGACAGGTTTCAGAGGCACATATGTCTTCTTACTGGGTCCTCAGCTGCTGTTGCTTCTCATCTTGCATCTGGACCCTGCCCAATACCAAATGCCTGCCCTTTACCTCCCTCCTCCATCCTGCCCTTGAGACCCACATTAAGACATGTTAAGGCTCAACTCCCACTCTTCGGTGCTAACCCTACAATAAAAATTCCCAAGACATTCCAGCTAGTGCTGATTTCTTAGGGTTGCTAGTAATCAGTATTGCCTTAGGGAGCTTTCTTGTGTTTGGGCAACATTTTTGCCTCAATAAAAGATCAAAGAGATCTCTTGCCATAGTAATACACAATTTAAATGGTTTAATTATGTTTAATGTTCCACAGAATAACAAAACTATATATAGAATGTATACTTTTTTTTTTTTTTTTTTTTTTTTTTTTTTTTTTTTTTTTTTT
>NW_020262641.1:0-2852 GCF_003255815.1 Theropithecus gelada | reverse complement strand
AAGAAGCTTTCTGAGAAACTTCTTTGTGTTCTGTGAAATCATCTCACCGAGTTACAGCTTTCCCCTCAAGAAGCCTTTCGTTCAGACAGTTCTTGTGGAATTGGCAAAGAGATATTCGGAAGCCCTTAGAGGCCTATGGTGAAAAAGGAAATATCCTCAGATGAAATCTGGAAAGAACCTTTCTGAGAAACTGCTGAGTGTTCTGTGAATTCATCTCACAGTGTTACATCTGTATTTCGTGGGTCTCTTTGCTAGCCTTATTTCTGTGGAATCTGAGAACAGATATTTCGGATCCCTTTGAAGACTCTAGGGCCAAGGGAAATATCCTCCGATAACAAAGAGAAGGAAGGTTTCTGAGAAACTTCTTTGTGTTCTGTGAAATCATCTCCCAGAGATACAGCTTTCCCCTCAAGAAGCCTTTCGCTAAGACAGTTCTTGTGGAATTGACAAAGTGATATTTGGAATCCCATAGAGGACTATGGTGAAAAAGAAAATATTCTCCGATGAAACGTGGAAAGCAGTTTTTTGAGAGACTGCTGAGTGTTGCGTTAATTCATCTCACAGAGTTACATCTGTATTTCGTGGATCTCTTTGCTAGCCTTATTTCTTTCGAATCTGAGAACAGATACTTCGGTTCCCTTTGAAGACTATAGGGCCAAAGGAAATATCTTCCGATAACAAAGAGAAAGAAGCTTTCTGAGAAACTTCTTTGTGTTCTGTGAAATCATCTCACAGAGTCACAGCTTTCCCCTCAAGAAGCCTTTCGCTAAGATAGTTCTTGTGGAATTGGCCAAGTGATATTGGAAAGCCCATAGAGGGCTATGGTGAAAAAGGAAATATCCTCAGATGAAATCTGGAAAGAAGCTTTCTGAGAAACTGCTGAGTGGTCTGTTAATTTATCTCACAGAGTTACATGTGTATTTCGTGGATCTCTTTGCTAGTCTTCTTTCTGTGGAATCTGAAAACAGATATTTCGGATCCCTTTGTAGACTATAGGGCCAAAGGAAGTATCCTCCGATAACAAAGAAAAAGAAGCTTTCTGAGAAACTTCTTTGTGTTCTGTGAAATCATCTCACAGAGTTACACCTTTCCCCTCAAGAAGCCTTTCGCTAAGACAGTACTTGTGGAATTGGCAAAGTGATATTTGGAAGCCCATAGAGGGCGCTGGTGAATAAGGAAATATCCTCCGATGAAATCTGGAAAGAAGCTTTCTGAGAAACTGCTGAGTGTTCTGTTAATTCATCTCACAGAGGTACATCTGTATTTCGTGCATCTCTTTGCTAGCCTTATTTCTGTGGAATCTGAGAATAGGTATTTCGCATCCCTTTGAAGACTATAGGGCCAACGGAAATATCCTCCGTTAACAAAGAGAAAGAAGCTTTCGGAGAAACTTCTTTCTGTTCTGTGAAATCATCTCACAGAGTTACAGCTTTCCCCTCAAGAAGGCTTTTGCTAAGAGAGTTCTTGTGGAATTGGCAAAGTGATATTTGGAAGCCCATAGAGGGCTATGGAGAAGAAGGAAATATCCTCAGATGAAATCTGGAAAGAAGCTTTCTGAGAAACTCCTGAATGTTCTGTTAATTCATCTCACAGAGTTACATCTGTATTTCGTGAATCTCTTTGCTAGCCTTATTTCTGTGGAATCTGAGAACAGATATTTCGGATCCCTTTGAAGACAACAGGGCCAAAGGAAATATCCTCCGATAACAAAGAGAAAGAAGCTTTCTGAGAAACGTCTTTGTGTTGTGTGAAATCATCTCCCAGAGATACAGCTTTCCCCTAAAGAAGCCTTTCGCTAAGACCGTTCTTGTGGAATTGGCAAAGTGATATTTGGAAGCCCATAGAGGGCTACGGTGAAAAAGGAAATATCCTCAGATGAAATCTGGAAAGAAGCTTTCTGAGAAACTGCTGAGTGTTCTGTTAATTCATTTCACACTGTTACGTCTGTATTTCGTGGATCTCTTTGCTAGCCTTATTTCTGTGGAATCTGAGAACAGATATATCGGATCCCTTTGAAGACAACAGGGCCAAAGGAAATATCCTCCGATAACAAAGAGAAAGAAGCTTTCTGAGAAACTTCTTTGTGTTGTGTGAAATCATCTCCCAGAGATACAGCTTTCCCCTCAAGAAGCCTTTCGCTAAGACAGTTCCTGTGGAATTGGCAAAGTGATATTTGGTAGCCCATAGAGGGCTATGGTGAAAAAGGAAATATCTTCAGATGAAATCTGGAAAGAAGCTTCCTGAGAAACTGCTGAGTGTTCTGTTAATTCATTTCACACTGTTACATCTGTATTTCGTGGATCTCTTTGCTAGCCTTATTTCTGTGGAATCTTAGAACAGATATATCGGATCCCTTTGAAGACTATAGGGACAAAGGAAATATCCTCCGATAGCAAAGAGAAAGGAGCTTTCTGAGAAACTTCTTTGTGTTCTGTGAAATCATCTCACAGAGTTACAGCTTTTCACTCAAGAAGCCTTTCGCTAAGACAGTTCTTGTGGAATTGGCAAAGTGATATTTGGAAGCCCATAGAGGGCGCTGGTGAAAAACGAAATATCCTCCAATGAAATCTGGAAAGAAGCTTTCTGAGAAACTGCTGAGTGTTCTCTTAATTCATCTCACAGAGTTACATCTGTATTTCGTGGATCTCTTTGCTAGCCTTATTTCTGTGGAATCTGAGAACAGATATTTCGGATGACTTTGAAGACTGTAGGGTCAAGGGAAATATCCTCCGATAAAAAAGAGAAAGAAGCTTTCTGAGAATCTTCTTTGTGTTCTGTTAATTCATCTCACAGAGTTACATCTGTATTTCGTGGATCTCTTTGCTAGCCTTATTTCTGTGGAATCTGTGAAC
>NW_020262640.1:0-2852 GCF_003255815.1 Theropithecus gelada | reverse complement strand
AGCCTATGATGATTAAATGTAGTGTGGTAGGCTGCATGGTATCTTGGAACAGGGGGAAAAAAAAGATATTAGGTAGGAAGTAGGAAACCTGGAATAAAGTGCGGAATTTAGTTTTTTCTGCCTCTCAAATACCACCAGCAGGGAACAGTTGGGGCTGCTGTGTCGGCAGATAAGCCAACACACAAAAATAGCATCGCAAATGCTCTGAAAATAAACTTTTTAAAAATCCCAGAACCTAAAAATGGACACCAGAATCTACAGGCTAAACCTAAAGAAAGTAGCTGACTTCTAACATCAAATAGTTGTCTCATGTCCAGAGACTCCTAAAGTAACAAGCAAAATACATTGTATGCGGTAGAGCAGAGCCCACCATGTCAAGAACCAGGAATAACACAACTTGAATGAGGAAATACAATCTAGTGGTGCCAACATAGAGACGATGCACACGTTGCCATTATCTGACAAACATTTTACAGCAACCATCACAAAAATGCTTCATTATGTAATTGCAAATAATCTGGAACCAGACTAGAAAATGGAAAATCTCAGCGATGAGTAGAAGACGTATAGAAAAGAAATGATGGAACAGAAAACGAAAAGAGTAACAGAATTTGGAAACATTGCTGGATGCACTCGGTAAGAGACCTGTGATGACAAAAGATACCATCATCGTAATGGAGGCCCAATCAATAAGACTGACGGCCGGGCGCGGTGGCTCACGCCTGTAATTCCAGCACTTTGGGAGGCGAGGCAGGCAGATCACCGCGGGCCAACGTGGGGAAACCCCGTCTCTACTAAAAATACAAAAATTAGCTTGGCGTGGTGGCGGGCGCCTGTAATCCCAGCTACTTGGGAGGCTGAGGCAGGAGAATCGTTTGAACCCGGGAGGCAGAGGTTGCAGTGAACGGAGATTGTGCCATTGCTCTCCAACCTGGGTGACAGAGCGAGATTCTTCCTCAAACAACAAAACAAACGAACAGAAAATAGGATTGACTACGCCTGAGCGAGAGAGAGAGGTCATGGAATGATTAAAAACTGAATGGATCCTCAGTAAAGTTAGGACAATAACGAAGTTCCAATATCCCTACGACTGGAGTATCAAAAGTAAAGAGAGTGGACTGAAAGAGTAATATAAGAAAAGAAGGCTGAAAATATCCAAATTTTAATGAAAACCATAAACCCATAGATTCTGGAAAATGAGCAAACTTCAGATAAGAGAACCACAAAGCAATTCACACCAACACACACAGCATAGTCAGTTTTTGAAGCTGATAACATCACTGAAAGCAGCAAGACCAACGTGGTTCATTGATTATAGGAGAACACCAGTTTTAATGAGGGCAAATGTCTCCTCTGACCAGTGGGGGCCATTAGGAAGTGTCCTGAAAAGTTTCAGGTGTTGAACAAAAGTCCTGTCAGCTGTGAATTCTGTATCCAGTGATACCATCCTTCATGGATGAAGGGGAAATCGAGACATTCTCAGGTTAAAGAAAGCATTTTATCACGAGCAGACTCACGGTGAAAGAATGGCTAGAGCAGGTGTTCCAAACAAAAGAGGAAAGAATAAAAGATGGCCTCTGGAAGTATCTGTCAGAAAGGAGTCAAGACCAGTGGAGAAAACACCCTTAGGGGACAAACATTAAGCTACCGTTTTCCTTGTGAATTGTGGAAGTCATGTTTGGTGATTAAAGCAAAAAATATGAAACCATCCAATACTCCAGACAGAAAGGCAGAGGGGCTAAAAGGGGCTGATGCTTCTACACTTCAATGGAAGTGGTGAGAACTGGATACCAGGAGCCTGTGGTAAGTCACATATGCACATTGAAAATCCCAGAGCAACCACTGAGGCAATTTTACAAAATAAAGCACTCGAAAACACTTTCAGAAATCAAGATAAATCCTGCAAAGTGTACACGTAAGCCACAGAAGGGAAAAAAAAAAAAAAAAGGAGGTCTGGGTTAGCCAAGACACGGAGGAAACAAAAGAAAACAAACAGTAAGTCTGCGGACTTAAACACTAGCCCAGCGATCATGGAAATGAACTAAAAACATGTATGAAAAGGTCGATATTGGCAGAGTCAGTGAGAAACACAGTCTGACTATCCCATGTTTATATGAAACTCAGTTCCACTTCGGTTGCCCTGGGTAAATGAAAAGGATACGACGGGTGGGAAAAGTCACATCAGGTAAACATTAATTAAAACAGCAGAAGTAGGTATGTCAACATTAGGTAAAGAGGACTTGATCGCAGCGAAAATTACGAGAGAGAAAAATAAAACACTACACCCGAAAAAAAGGATCAAGCCCCCAAGAAGACTTTAGAGGAGTCTTTCCGTGCCCCTCCCACACGCCCCTCCAATTACAGTGTGTGGGTGTTCCTCTCTGTTCCCAGAGCCCCTGGTTCTTATTTCTGTCAGAGCAAAGTGTCCCAAGGCGTTGGGGGCTGTATTTGCATACATCTGATCCTAAATGAATGTGAGTGCTTTGGAAAGCCTGATGCATCTCCACATCCCAGCGCCCAGGCGGGGTATCTGGTGCCCTGCGGGTGTTTGTTGAATGCCTCATGACTGCCTTTCAGGTCAGGGAAGGCTGTTGTGATAGGGTCAAGGGAAGGGTCTCTTTACATCGCATTCAACAAGGGGCCAATCCTACTGGCGCAGGCAAGGAGGCTGCTCAGCGACTGACGGGGAAATGAGGGTGGGGGGTGGGCACGCGCTCCGGAGGCTGCAGGCGCCATGGGCAGAGTGAGGAACCGGGCCACCGCTCAGCCGCGGCGGCGAAAGCGGCCCGCGGATCCTCCCGCCGGCTGCGCGGCCATCGCGGTCACGGGCGCCAGCCGCGCGCAGTGCCCCC
>NW_020262639.1:0-2853 GCF_003255815.1 Theropithecus gelada | reverse complement strand
TATAATTTCTGTTCTTGTACATTTGCTGAGGAGTGCTTTACTTCCAATTACGTGGTCAATTTTGGAATAAGTACGATGTGGTGCTGAGAAGAATGTATATTCTGTTGATTTGGGGTGGAGAGTTCTATAGATGTCTATTAGGTCTGCTTGCTGCAGAGATGAGTTCAATTCCTGGATATCCTTGTTAACTTTCTGTCTCGTTGATCTGTCTAATGTTGACAGTGGAGTGTTGAAGTCTCCCATTATTATTGTATGGGAGTCTAAGTCTCTTTGTAAGTCTCTAAGGACTTGCTTTATGAATCTGGGTGCTCCTGTATTGGGTGCATATATATTTAGGATAGTTAGCTCTTCCTGTTGAATTGATCCCTTTACCATTATGTAATGGCCTTCTTTGTCTCTTTTGATCTTTGATGGTTTAAAGTCTGTTTTATCAGAGACTAGTATTGCAACCCCCGCTTTTTTTTGTTCTCCATTTGCTTGGTAAATCTTCCTCCATCCCTTTATTTTGAGCCTATGTATGTCTCTGCGTGTGAGATGGGTCTCCTGAATACAGCAGACTGATGGGTCTTGACTCTTTATCCAGTTTGCCAGTCTGTGTCTCTTAATTGGAGCATTTAGTCCATTTACATTTAAGGTTAAGATTGTTATGTGTGAACTTGATCCTGCCATTATGATATTAACTGGTTATTTTGCTCATTAGTTGATGCAGTTTCTTCCTAGCCTCGATGGTCTTTACATTTTGGCATGTTTTTGAGATGGCTGGTACCGGTTGTTCCTTTCCATGTTGAGTGCTTCCTTCAGGGTCTCTTGTAAGGCAGGCCTAGTGGTGACAAAATCTCTAAGCATTTGCTTATCTGTAAAGGATTTTATTTCTCCTTCACTTATGAAACTTAGTTTGGCTGGATATGAAATTCTGGGTTTAAAATTCTTTTCTTTAAGAATGTTGAATATTGGCCCCCACTCTCTTCTGGCTTGTAGAGTTTCTGCCGAGAGATCTGCTGTGAGTCTGATGGGCTTCCCTTTGTGGGTAACCCGACCTTTCTCTCTGGCTGCCCTTAAGATTTTTTCCTTCATTTCAACTTTGGTGAATCTGGCAATTATGTGTCTTGGAGTTGCTCTTCTCGAGGAGTATCTTTGTGGCGTTCTCTGTATTTCCTGGATTTGAATGTTGGCCTGCCCTACTAGGTTGGGGAAGTTCTCCTGGATGATATCCTGAAGAGTGTTTTCCAACTTGGTTCCATTTTCCCCCTCACTTTCAGGCACCCCAATCAGACGTAGATTTGGTCTTTTTACATAATCCCATACTTCTTGCAGGCTTTGTTCATTTCTTTTTCTTCTTTTTTCTTTTGGTTTCTCTTCTCGCTTCATTTCATTCATTTGATCCTCAATTGCTGATACTCTTTCTTCCAGTTGATCGAGTCGGTTACTGAAGCTTGTGCATTTGTCACGTATTTCTCGTGTCATGGTTTTCATCTCTTTCATTTCGTTTATGACCTTCTCTGCATTAATTACTCTAGCCGTCAATTCTTCCACTTTTTTTTCAAGATTTTTAGTTTCTTTGCGCTGGGTACGTAATTCCTCCTTTAGCTCTGAGAAATTTGATGGACTGAAGCCTTCTTCTCTCATCTCGTCAAAGTCATTCTCCGCCCAGCTTTGATCCGTTGCTGGCGATGAGCTGCGCTCCTTTGCCGGGGGAGATGCGCTCTTGTTTTTTGAATTTCCAGCTTTTCTGCCCTGCTTTTTCCCCATCTTTGTGGTTTTATCTGCCTCTGGTCTTTGATGATGGTGATGTACTGATGGGGTTTTGGTGTAGGTGTCCTTCCTGTTTGATAGTTTTCCTTCTAACAGTCAGGACCCTCAGCTGTAGGTCTGTTGGAGATTGCTTGAGGTCCACTCCAGACCCTGTTTGCCTGGGTATCAGCAGCAGAGGCTGCAGAAGATAGAATATTTCTGAACAGCGAGTGTACCTGTCTGATTCTTGCTTTGGAAGCTTCCTCTCAGGGGTGTACTCCACCCTGTGAGGTGTGGGGTGTCAGACTGCCCCTAGTGGGGGATGTCTCCCAGTTAGGCTACTCAGGGGTCAGGGACCCGCTTGAGCAGGGAGTCTGTCCCTTCTCAGATCTCAACCTCCGTGTTGGGAGATCCACTGCTCTCTTCAAAGCTGTCAGACAGAGTCGTTTGCGTCTGCAGAGGTGTCTGCTGCTTTGTTATTGTTTTCTGTGCCCTGCCCCCAGAGGTGGAGTCTACAGAGACAGGCAGGTTTCCTTGAGCTGCTGTGAGCTCCACCCAGTTCGAGCTTCCCAGCAGCTTTGTTTACCTACTTAAGCCTCAGCAATGGCGGGCGCCCCTCCCCCAGCCTCGCTGCTGCCTTGCCGGTAGATCACAGACTGCTGTAATAGCAATGAGGGAGGCTCCGTGGGTGTGGGACCCTCCCGGCCAGGTGTGGGATATGATCTCCTGGTGTGCCTGTTTGCTCAAAGCGCAGTATTGGGGTGGGAGTTACCCGATTCTCCAGGTGTTGTGTGTCTCAGTTCCCCTGGCTAGGAAAAGGGATTCCCTTCCCCCTTGCGCTTCTCAGGTGAGGCAATGCCTCGCCCTGCTTCAGCTCTCGCTGGTCGGGCTGCAGCAGCTGACCAGCACCGATCGTCCGGCACTCCCCAGTGAGATGAACCCAGTACCTCAGTTGAAAATGCCGAAATCACCGGTCTTCTGTGTCGCTGGCGCTGGGAGTTGAAGACTGGAGCTGCTCCTATTCGGCCATCTTGCTCCGCCCACTCTTTTTGTTATTGATTTTAGTTTTAAATCTACTCTAGTCAGAGAATACAATCTTTTCTCAGTATTCATGGGGCATTG
>NW_020262638.1:0-8878 GCF_003255815.1 Theropithecus gelada | reverse complement strand
TCTGTGATATGAATAAGTTCAAAGGAAAATCCTGTGCCTTGAGATAAACCTTTTAGCAACATTGTTTCATCCTATCACATGGGGATAAACCTTGGACAATACCTAGCTTTCCTAGGCAGAGGTCCCTGCGACCTTTGGCCGTGTATGTGTCTCTGGGTAGTTGAGATTAAGAGAATGGTGATAACTTTTAACCAGCAAGCTACCTTCAGGCATTTGTTTAACAAAGACACATCCTGCACAGCCCAAAATCCATTAAACCTTGAGTCACCGCAACACATGTCTCTTGCAAGGACAAGGTTGGGGGTAGGGTCACAGATTAACAGCATTTGAAATACAGAACAAAATGGAGTCTCTTATGTCTACTTCTTTCTATATAGACACAGTAACAGGCTGATCTCTCTTCCTTTTCCCCACATTTCCCCCTTTTCTTTTCAACAAAACCACCATTGTCATCATGATACCGAGATTACATACTTCACAAAGTAATAGAATATCACAAGGCAAGTGGAGGTAGGATGAGATCACAAGATGGTGTTAAGATTAAAATTTTTGGGCATGCATAGTCATGGATAACATCTTATCAGAAAACAGGGTTTGAGAGCAGACAACCTGTCTGACCAAAATTTATTAGGTGGGAATTTCCTCGTCCTAATAAGCCTGGGAGCGCTACAGGAGGCCGGGGCTTATTTCATCCCTTCGGCTTCAACCGTAAAAGGCGGCACGCCTCCAAGGGGGTCGTTTATAGGCCTACCCTCAGAGCGCATTCTCTTTCTCAGGGATGTTCCTTGCTGAGAAAAAGAATTCAGCGATATTTCTCCTATTTGCATAAGAAAAGAGAAGAAATATGGCTCTGTTCCGTCTGGCTCACCGGCGGCCAGTTCAAGGTTGCCTCCCTTGTTCCCTGAACATTGCTGTTATCTTATTCTTTCTTCAAGATGCCCAGATTTCATATTGTTCAAACACACATGTTCCACAAACAATTTGTGCAGTTTAAGGCATTCATCACAGGGTCCTGAGGTGACATATATCCTCCTCAGTTTACAAAGAAGATGATAGAATTAAGAGATTAAAGTAAAGACAGACATAAGAAATTACAAAAGTATTATTTTGGAGAACTAATAAATGTCCATGAAATCTTCACATTTTATGTTTTTCTGCCGTGGCTTCAGCCAGTCCCTGCGTTCAAAGTCCCTGACTTCTCGCAACATTCTCCCTCCCTTTTCCTCTATATAAATGTGCCATGGCGATGAAGGCTTGTTCATTCTCTCGATTTTGACGCAGGATTCTTCGACTGGTCTGGCACACTAAAAACAAGCCGATTAAACAGAGACACATAATTCCAAAATTAATTCAGTAGAGTTTCCAATAGACTTAACCCAAGTCGTGGGGTTTAATCCATAAAGATTTTTTGCCACTTGATCTAATGTCTCAGCTCCAGGCACAATATTTAAGTGACTTTGAGAGGCTTCAAAAATTTGTTCTTTTAATTTAGAAATGTCTAAAGTGAGATTATCTTCTCTTCCCTGTAGATGGCGTCTAACCATGTCCCAGTGATGTTTAGACTCATTATAAACTTGGGGTGTAATACAAAAATCTGACGTATTCCAGTCACACTGTAACTGGAAACGATGTTCCAAGCCCATGAGTCTATCTCCCATCCAAATGACAGTTTGTCTAAGATCATTAATTTGATTTGCCAATTTTTGATCGATACCAGATTGTGAATTCCACAACCTTGTGGAATTCTTTTGCCAATTGCCAACAAAGCTTACTGTCTGAACAGAAGAGTGCAATGCAACTCCTGCCACAGTGGCTGTAGCTGTGACTGCAATTAATCCCATAATCACTGCAATTAAAGTAAAAATGAATCTTTTGGATCTATTTAAAATGCCTTTTAATACTTCAGTCAAAATATGGATGGATGGTGAGGCCTCCCATGGTCGGTCCATGGACACAGGGATCCACACGCCTTCTCTTGCTCTCACCAGCAGAATACGGTGCTGCCAATCAAAAGTTGAATCAATGCAAGTAAACAATCTGCAATTTTCACAAGTTATAGTTTGGGAGTCTGATTTAATAACTATATTTCCTATGACTAACATATAAGGGGGCTTTACACAACTTTGTAAAGGAACTGTTAGACTGGAATTTAGGTTGATAGAGTAAAATGGCTTATAATCTCTTGTTTCTATAGTTTGATTTCCAGACCAAATTCTAAGGCGGTATGAAGCCACAGTAAGTCTCCATAATTCTGGATGTTCAGGACCAAAAACAGGACTTATCATTTTTGGTCTTGGAGTAGAGATTCCCTTTTCTCCCCATATCCAAGGGTAGAAAGACTGTAATTTTTTGTGCTTCTGTTTGTCTAAATTTTCCGTTAAGTCACTATCAACAGTTGGACTCACTAGTGCACTGGGACAGAATTGAGTTTGTCCTATGCAATTGTGGTAGAATTGACCTCTAGGTGCCCAATCTATAACAGTTCCAAATGTATTGTTTTGTAATATCACTGCACTATCGGCCACACATTCTTCCCAAACTAAATCTTTTGATTCTCTGGAAATCTCCTTGGGGCAAGGTTTCCCTTTTGGCCTAAATTTTAATGATCTTTGATAAGAAAAGTCTTGTAAATAGTTTACCTGTGGTTTGAGTGACATTCCGCTTACCATGTGATAAGTAAATCTACTGGTGGAACTGACAGTAGGTACTTCTACCAACCAATTTTGAATAGCAGGCATTAAACATCCTGGTGCTCTCCCTAGGCAAATAGGAGGATAACGATACCCAGTGGAAATATTTATCATCATTCCTTCCTCCTCCGGTTTGGCAGGGCACCGATCATCTGTGGGACCAGGTACCTACACACTATTATTAACACATACTTCAGTAGGATTATCCATCCATGTAACTGCCTGAATTAAAGGCGGGAAAGGCACATAGGCCCAGTAGGTATAATTAGCTGCAGCTGCTCCTGCAGGCATGGGGAGACTTACCACCATTGATACAATCATGAAAGCTGTAAGCAGCATTTTTTCTGGGGTTTGTGTCACCTTTGTGCTAGCTAGGCTTTTTCCAGCTAACGGTGTCAGCTTCTTTAACTGTGCCCAGGTCGGCAGCTCCGCCTTCTTGGTGCGTGGTGACTTCATCTGTTCTGATATCACCTCTTGGTTCATCATGCGAGTCAATGGTGCTCGATTGCGGTGTTTCTGTCTCCGTGGAGGCGCTTTTCTTTGCATCTCCGATGGATTCATTGTAAAACTTCAAATGTCTAGTGGGTATCCAAACAGGAAGCTGATTTTCTCCTGGTGAAACACAAGCAAAACCTCTTCCCCAGGTTATCACCTTCCCTATTTCCCATGTCTTATTTTTGTTGTCTTTCCACCAAATCAGTTTTCCTTCATGTGGACTGTTCTTTTTACCAGTAAGATGTTGTTCTGCAGAAGTAGTAGTCTGATTTCTATAAATGTTTAAAAAATTTAAAGTATAGAGTGCTAGATTAAGCTGCATCTGAGGAGTGGTACACTCCTTACTGTCTCCCCCTTTTTTTTGTTTAACTAACTGAGTTTTGAGTGTTCTATTAGTTCTTTCAACTATGGCCTGTCCTTGGGAATTATAAGGAATTCCTGTTGTATGTGTAATATTCCACTGATTTAAGAATTTTTGGAAAGCTTTACTACAATAACCTGGTCCATTGTCAGTTTTAATTTTTTCTGGAACTCCCATTACGGCAAAACAAGATAATAAATGTTTTTTAACATGGGAAGTACTTTCTCCTGTCTGGCATGTTGCCCATATGAAATGTGAATAAGTATCAACTGTTACATGAACATATGATAATTTTCCAAATGAAGGTACATGGGTAACATCCATTTGCCATGATGCATTAGGACACAGACCTCTGGGATTAACTCCTGCCTCTTGAGTGGGCAGGTGTAGTACTTGACACTGGGTGCAATGTTGTACAATATCTTTTGCCTGTTTCCATGTGACATCAAATTTGTTTTTTAACCCTGCTGCATTTACATGAGTCAAAGCATGAAGTTCTTGGCTTTTATGAATGCAGAGGATACCAGTAAGTCAGCTTGTTCATTTGCTATAGTTAAAGGTCCTGGTAAATTAGTGTGTGCTCGAATATGAGTAATATAAAATGGGAAATTCCTTTTTCTTACAGTTTGTTATAATAAATTGAACAACTGGTTTAACTGATCATCCATGCTATATTTAATTAGAGCTGTTTCAACATCCCTTGTAGCCTGTACTACATATGCAGAATCTGATATAATATTAACAGGTTGATTAAAATCTTGTAACACTGTAATGACTGCAACCAACTCTGCTCTTTGAGCTGATTGATACTGAGTTTTGATTACTCGCTCTTTTGGTCCTGTGTAAGCCGCTTTTCCATTGCTGGAACCATCAGTAAATACTGTCAGAGCATTTTCTAAAGGCTCATGTCTGGTAATTTTAGGTAAAATCCAAGTAGTCAATTTTAAAAACTGGAAGATTTTTGTTTTTGGGTAATGATTATCAATGATTCCCACAAAATCAGCAAGGCCAATTTGCCATGCACCAGAATTGATAAAGGCTTGCCTAACTTGTTCCTTGGTTAAAGGAACAACTATTTTGTCTGCGTCATTACCACACAATTTTATTATTTGTAATCTTGCCTGATCAATTAATGTAGCTATTTGATCCAAGTACAATGTAAAAGTCTTAATTGTACTGTGAGGAAGAAATGACCACTCCACAAGATCAGTGTTTTGAATAATGATGCCTGTTGGAGAATGTACAGTAGCAAAAATCAAAAGTTGGAGTGGGGCTAAAGGATCTATTTTACTTATTTGCGATGACTGAATTTTTTCTTCCACTAATTTAATTTCTTTTGTTGCCTCTGGGGTTAATATTCTTTTACTATTTAAGTCTGGATCTCCTCTTAGGATAGAGAACAAATTTGACATGGCATAAGTAGGAATGCCTAGAGTTGGCCGAATCCAATTAATATCGCCTAACAATTTTTGAAAGTCATTTAATGTTTTTAATGTATCTTTTCTTATTTCTATTTTTTGTGGCTTAATTTTTCTATTTTCTATCTGCATCCCTAAATAATGAAAAGGAGCAGAGGTTTGGATCTTATCATATGCTATTGTTAGTCCTGCGTTGGCAACCTCTGCTTGCAGAAATGTGTAACAGTCAATTAATTTTTCTCTTGTTTCTGCAGCACATAAAATATCATCAATATAGTGAATGATATAACAATCTGAAAATTTGTCTCTAACTGGTTGAAGGACTTGACCTACGAAAGTTTGACAAATAGTTGGACTATTAAGCATTTCCTGAGGTAGTACTTTCCACTGAAACCTGGTGGCTGATTCTTTATTATTTATGGCTGGTATAGTAAAGGCAAATTTTTCACAATCTTGCTCTGCCAGAGGAATGGTAAAAAAGCAATCCTTAAGATCAATTATAATTAAAGGCCAGTCTTTTGGGATCATGGCCGGAGAGGGCAACCCGGGTTGAAGAGGCCCCATGGGTTGAATTACAGCATTTACGGCTCTTAAGTCCATTAACATACGCCATTTGCCTGATTTTTTCTGAATTACAAATACAGGAGAATTCCAGGGTGAGAATGAAGGCTCAATATGTCCTTTTTTAAATTGTTCCTTTGTTAATGAATGTAAAGCCTCCAGTTTTTGCTTCGGTAGCGGCCACTGATTTACCCATACCGGTTTTTCTGTTTTCCAAGTTAATGGAATGGGTTTAGGAGGCGCTACAGTGGCCGCCCCTAAAAAGGATACCCTATTCCTTTTCTTTCTTGATTTTTCTTAGTCTCAATTGGGACTTTAATGCCATTTTCATTTTTTCCTAACCCCTTTCCTGGTATATATCCCATCTTAGTCATGATTTTTTGACTCGTGGGGCTGAATAATGGAGCGGGCATAATGATTTCCGCACCCCATTGCTGTAATAAATCTCGACCCCATAGATTAACAGGAATTGAAGTAATCATTGGCTGAACAGTACTTTCCTGATTATCGGGTCCTAAACAATGTAAAATCATTGTACTTTCGTACACTTCTGAAGCTGTGCCTACGCCGACAAGTCTTGTAACAGTCTTTTGTTTAGGCCAATTTTTTGGCCACTGATTTAAAGCAATGACAGAGATATCAGCTCCAGTGTCTACCAACCCTTCAAACTGTTTTCCTTGAATAATGGCCTTACACACAGGTCTGCTCTCAGAGACCAGATTTGCCCAATATGCAGCCTTTCCTGTCTGATCAGTGCTTCCGAACCCTCCTGTTCTTTTTATCTCACTGTTTCCAACTTTAATAAAAGGTAGGAGTAATAATTGAGCAATCCTGTCTCCTGGACTGGCACTCCAAGGAATTGAGGAACTAATAACCAATTGAATTTCGCCTTTATAGTCTGAATCAACCACACCAGTATGAATTTGAACTCCTTTTAGATTTAAACTTGATCTTCCTAAGATTAGTCCTACAGTCCCCTCAGGCAATGGGCCATATACCCCTGTGGGGATTTTTTGTGGAGGCTCCCCTGGAAGCAGAGAGACTGCTTGTATGGTGCATAAATCTACTGCTGCACTGCCACTTGTGGCGGGGGATAATTGCTGTATTGTGATAACTGGCTTATTCCCTGAGACACTTGTGGCAGTGGGGGTTGTTGTTCCTGAAACCCTGAGGAACAAAGGGCTGAATTTGGAATGCCCCAGTTTGTTGCGGGGCCTGAGGCTGGCCCCTCCTCTCGTTTCCCAACAGTGGTTGCCCATTTTTATCAAATTTAGAACGACATTGATCACCCCAATGTTTTCCCTTTTTACATCTTGGACATAGGCCAGGTGGCTCTTTATCTGTTCTTGTAGTAGCTTGAGTAGTTACATTTTGTTTATTTGAGACTAGGCAATTCTTTTTTAGATGACCAATTTGACCACAATTATAACATCTTCCCCCAAATGTTCTAACCTGTCCTCCTAAAGCAACTGCTGTGATTGCTTGAGCCATAAGCATAGCTTTTTGCATAGCTCCTCCAATTCCATCGCAGGCTTTAGCAGGCTTTAACGTACTCTGAGATTACATCTGATCCTGCGGGAACCCTTCCTTTTAATGGCTTAATGGCTGATTGACAATCAGGATTGGCGTTTTCATACGCCATCAACTCCACTATGACCTTACGGGCATTCTCATCGGTAATTGACTTTTGAGCAGCATCTTGAAGTCTTGCTACAAAATCAGGGTAGGGCGCCTTGTCTTATTGTATTAAAGGAGGGGCAGGCGGTTCCTGGGTCTTGGATTTTCTCCCAGGCCCTAAGGCAGATAGCCCTAATTTGCTCAATGGCCTCATTTGGCATTATTACTTGTTGGTCAACAGTGCTCCAATTTTGACCTATTCCTAATAGTTGATCTGCATCTATGTCAATTGGAGGATTGGCAGTCCTATTTTTTCGGACCTGTACTTGTGCCCCATCAATCCACCAAGTCTTAAATTGTAAAAATTGAGAGGGTGAGAGTGAGGATTTTGCCAGAATCTCCCAATCATAAGGAATGAGTCTATGTCCATGAGCAATGGAATCTAATAATGTTCTCATGTAAGGAGAGTTGGGTCCATACTGTTTTACTCCCTCTTTCATTTCTTTTAGCATTTTTATAGAAAAAGACTTATATCTGGCTTCAGCTACGGGAAGCTCTCCCTCTTGGGCCCCTTCTCCAGGTGGTCTTGCTTCTAATATTACTGGGAATTGCCACGCCTCAATATCTCCTTGTTTTCTTGCCTCATCAATAATTTTATGTAATGCACTACCCTGTGTACTAGGCGGTGCTGTAGGATTAAGTCTCATGGTGGGCAGCTGAGGATATGGTGCCCTGCCCTGTGGCACTGGAAATGTGCCTGGCTGTCCATACGGATTTTCTGGTGGCTGCTGATACTGTAGTTCAGCTGGCGGCCAGTATTGATAGGCTACTGGCGGCTGGGTCTTATTTTCTACCGGCTGATATTGTGGACACTGCATTTGGATTGGCATTGCCATGACAGAGACTCTATGTTTTTCTATTTGATCTTTTTTTGGAGTTTGTACTTGTTTAACCTGCATTTGAGGTTGTAAAGTTACAGGCATCTGAGCTGCTGGAAGAGCAGTTGGCCATCGTGGCTTAGACTCTGATGGCTCTGCTAATTCTGGATTTTCTAATTTTAATGTTTCAGGATATACTACCTCCTGTAATTGATTATTGTCAACATTTTGCGTTGACCGAGCCATAGCCGGCTCTGATACACATTCACAGTGTGAACTTTCCTTTCCTTTCCGGGATTCTATCCCTGCCTCTTTTTCACAATCTACTGCACAGCTTTTAGGGACATCAGAAATTGGAACGCTATCTTCTTCTGTTTGCAATGGTTCTAAAGCTACTTTAATAATGACCCAATCATTCCATACTGTGAGCGGAATGATTTTACCTTCCCTACTTGCTTGTTTTAATTCTTTGCCAATTTTTTCCCAATCTTTTAGATCTAAAGTTCCCTGTTCCGGAAACCATGGACAAAACTGCTCTATTGTTTGAAATAGCATAATTAGATTTTTGGTAGAGACTTTAACTTCCCCTCTTTTTAAGAGAATTTTAATAAAGCTGCGATAAGAGGCATGTTTACTCTTAGTTTGCCCCATTGTTACCCTAGGTTCTTCCGAGCGCACAAGCTTACTGCAAGGCTGACTGTAGACGTACTCGGGAGTCTCTCGTCGACTTGTCCTCAATGACCACGCTCCAGCGTACCTTCACCTTAGAGAAAAGCTTCCACGTTGGGCACCAAATGAAGGGGGCAGGCCACCCCTCCACACCTGTGGGTGTTTCTCGTAAGGTGGAACGAGAGACTT
>NW_020262637.1:0-2853 GCF_003255815.1 Theropithecus gelada | reverse complement strand
TATAATAACATATAGAGATCTTCTTTGCTCAATTCTATATGAACACACTTCTACTCTGTCTTTATAATTTTAATGTTCTGATGTTTTTATATTTATTTTGTATATATTTATTCTTATACCTTGCCTTGTTATTACTATGTTTACTATTGTTGAATTTACTAAATATTTTGACTGGGCTTATTTCAGTAGAAATAATTTTAGTTAATTGCAACCCACTAAGATTTTGGCTTCCAAACTATAGTATGGAAAATGGTAAATAGACTGCTAGGGAGTGACATAGTAAAAACTCATTAAAAACGCTAATTAGCGAGCTGAATCGTTCTGACATACCCACTTCACTAATCCACTAGCTAAATACATCATAAAAATGAGACCGTATTGCAAGTGAGCAAATATCGAAAGGAAGGCCTTTTTGAATTTCCAGATTACTTTCAATTAACTGAATGCTGAATAGTCTACAGTATGAAATGCTGTGTTATCAGAATTTTAATAGAAGTCCCTAAATGAGCCTTAGAGTCTAATCATACTATTTCCTTAACTTATTTAGTGCATTCTTGATGAATCCTATATTCACTCTCACTCTTCCCCTTCCCCTCTTTTACCACTTGACCAGTTTTACAGATTTTGGTACATTTATAATAACACTTTTCACTTTTCATCTTTTACTACATTTATATACAAATATTATCAATTCTGCTAGATAGAAAGTTCTGTGAAGTCAAGGATTAAATTCTGTCTTCTTAGTCACCCATTAATGCCTTGTGGAGTTTAAGTTTTTATAGATACAGTACTATAGTATGTACACCGTGAGTGCTGAGTTTGTATAGATAGTGTACTAGGCCTTGGAAAACTAGCTTCAGAAGTTGGAGACGGTATCTGACTAACAGTCTACTTAAAAACAACTCTTTCATTTTATTTTCATTACCCCTCTATGTATGAATGTGTGTGTGTGTGTAATTATATTCTTCTAAAATACAATAAGTATATTTCTTTATATTTAGTTAAAAACATTGATACAAAGTGGGGATTACGTGTTCCTTACAATCTAGTTTTAATAAACCTCAAGGACTCACTGATCCACATTTCTTTTTATGCATGATGCTTTAAATTACCAATGCATGTTATAAAGACTGATTTTAGATGCTTTCTAGCTCTTCCTTAAATGGAAATTCCAATTTTTTATTTTTTCAGAGACATGAATTTCTCTTAGGTTTTCACCACTTTAACATATTTTTCAAAGTGTTCTCTACTGACTATTCTGATCTGTACTCTGTACTTTAATGATCTTCGTATACACGTTTGCTTATATCAGTTTCTTATTTCTAACTGTTGATTTGTCACTTCTGCCTTCCCTTTATTTATTTGATTAGTTAGAACTTATAAGAAGTTTTTCTACTTTGTTGGTTTTCCCCCCAAAACTTCAGTTTCAGCTTGCTTGTTTCTTCTTCTCTCTCTCACTACCTTTATCTCTCCCTCCTCTGCTTCATATTCCTATTCGTATATTTATTTTTCTTTACATTTTCTTTTAGTTTATGTTGTCATTTTGACTAATACTTTTTATATACTTATTTCTAAATGAATACTTTAAAGTCTAGGACATTGTACTGAATATGTTTTGGTTTGCTACATGCCACAGTTCTGATTTGCATTACTGCATTTGGAGGCTAAATATCCTATAGTTCTAATTTGTTGGAGGGCTAACATTTCTTCTGTGTTTAAGGTTCCACAGGAAATATCTTTCATGATAAGAAAAATTCATAAAATTTTCCCTTCACTTTCCTTACTCATCTGTCCCTTGGAGGCTGAGTGTGATCCCTGCTCTCTGATATCTACTGGTCCAGTTTTCCTGATAGTAATTTATTAATCTATAAGAATCCTGAAGGCTTGTCACAGTGGCTCACGCCTGTAATCCCAGCACTTTGGAAGGCCAAGGCGGGTGGATCACAAGGTCAGGAGATGGAGACCATCCTGGCCAACATGGTGAAACCCCATCTCTACTAACAATACAAAAATCTTCTGGGTGTGGCGGCACGTGCCTGCAGTCCCAGCTACTCAGGAGGCTGAGGCAAGAGAATCGCTTGAACCAGGGAGTCGGAGGTTGTTGACTCTTTCCTAAACTGATATGAAGCAATAATCCTAGTTAGGTAAGAATACGCTGCTCTCCTCAATATTTTCCAGGTTGAGAGTCTCATTGTTTAGGCTGGAAAGATGGCAATTCATAGATCATTAGTCTTTTGGCTATAAATGTAAATCCATATTATATAAATGCATTTGTCAGTGTTAAAGCATGCATCATAGTTTTAATGATCTGTCTGTCCCATTTTATTTTTTAATTTGCTTGTATTCTAGCAGGTGTCTTAGAAGGCTCCTGCTGCTATAACAAAATACCTGAGACACAGCAACTTATCAACAACAGAAATCCATTTTCTCAAAGTTGTAGAGGTTGGGAAGTACAAATTCAAAGTGCTGGCAGATTCAGTGTCTGGTGAAGTTTTGATCTTTGCTTCCAAGATGGAACTTAACGGTTGCTGTTCTCTCAGATGTCGAAAAGTGGAAGGGGCAAAAGGGTCTTGCCAGTTGCCTCAAGCCCTGATAACAATCACCACCTAAAAGTCCCAAGTCTTAATACTATCACATTGAGTCTGACACTCCAACATATGAATTGTGAGCAGACACATACATTCAAACCATAGCAGGAGGGGAAGAAAAATATATAACAGAATAGTACCTTAAAATTTTAACTTTTTAGTGAATTGGTCTGAAACCTTGAAGAAGAAAAATAAACAACAGACATGGAGCAATCTAAAGCCGTCCGAGTGACTGGCTTCAAATTTTAATTTTAGTAAATACAGT
>NW_020262636.1:0-2854 GCF_003255815.1 Theropithecus gelada | reverse complement strand
CTTCTTTCTTTTTTTTATGGGAGGATATTTTCTTTGGCCCTATAGTCTTCAAAGGGATCCGGAATATCTGTTCTCAGATTCCACACAAATAAGGCTAGCAAAGAGATCCACGAAACAGAGATGTAACTCTGTGAGTTGAATTAACAGAACACTAAGCAGTTTCTCAGAAAGCTTCTTTCCAGATTTCATCTGAGGATATTTCCCTTTTCACCATAGCTCTCTATGGGCTTCCAAATATCACTTTGCCAATTCCACAAGGACTGTCTTAGCGAAAGGCTTCTTGAAGGCAAAGCTGTAACTCTGTGAGATGATTTCACAGAACACAAAGAAGTTTCTCAGAAAGCTTATTTCTGTTTGTTATCGGAGGATGTTTCCTTTGGCACTATAGTCTTCAAAGGGATCCGAAATATCTCTTCTCAGATGCCACAGAAATAAGGCTTGCAAAGAGATCCACGAAATACAGATGTAACTCTGTGAGATGAATTAACAGAACACTAAGCAGTTTCTCAGAAAGCTTCTTTCCAGATTTCATCTGAGGATATTTCCTTTTTCACCATGGCCCTCTATGGGCTTCCAAATATCACTTTGCCAATTCCACAAGAACTGTCTTAGCGGAAGGCTGCTTGAGGGGAAAGCTGTAACTCTGTGAGATGATTTCACAGAACTCAAAGAAGTTTCTCAGAAAGCTTCTTTCTCTTTGCTATGGGAGGATATTACCTTTGCCCTATAGTCTTCAAAGGGATCCGAAATATCTGTTCTCAGATTCCACAGAAATAAGGCTAGCAAAGAGATCCACGAAACAGAGATGTAACTCTGTGAGTTGAATTAATACAACACTAAGCAGTTTCTCAGAAAGCTTCTTTCCAGCTTTCATCTGAGGATATTTCCCTTTTCACCATAGCTCTCTATGGGCTTCCAAATATCACTTTGCCAATTCCACAAGAACTGTCTTAGCGAAAGGCTTCTTGAGGGGAAAGCTGTAACTGTGGGAGATGATTTCACAGAACACAAAGAAGTTACCCAGAAAGCTTGTTTCTCTTTGTTATCGGAGCATATTTCCTTTGGCCCTATAGTCTTCAAAGGGATCCGAAATATCTGTTCTCAGATTCCACCGAAATTAGGCTAGCAAAGAGATCCACGAAATACAGATGTAACTCGGTGAGATGAATTAACAGAACTCTAAGCAGTTTCTGAGAAAGCTTCTTTCCAGATTTCATCTGAGGATATTTCCTTTTTCACCGTAGCCGTGTATGGGCTTCCAAGTATCACTTTGCCAATTCCACAAGAACTGTCTTAGCGAAAGGCTTCTGGAGGGGAAAGCTGTAACTCTGTGAGATGATTTCCCAGAACACAAAGAAGATTCTCAGAAAGCTTCTTTCTCTTTGTTATGGGAGGATATTTCCTTTGGCCCTGTAGTCTTCAAAGGGATCCGAAATATCTGTTCTCAGATTCCACAGAAATAAGGCTAGCAAAGAGATCCATGAAATACAGATGTAACTTTGTGAGATGAATTAACAGAACACTAAGCAGTTTCTCAGAAAGCTTCTTTCCAGATATCATCTGAGGATATTTCCTTTTTCACCATAGCCCTCTATGGGCTTCCAACTATCACTTTGCCAATTCCACAAGAACTGTCTTATCGAAAGGCTTCTTCAGGGGAAGCTGTAACTCTGTGAGATGATTTCAGAGAGCACAAAGAAGTGTTTGAGAAAGCTTCTTTCTCTTTGTTATGGGAGGATATTTCCTTTGGCCCTATAGTCTTCAAAGGGATCCGAAATATCTTTTCTCAGACTCCACAGAAATAAGGCTTGCAAAGAGATCCACGAAACAGAGATGTAACTCTGTGAGATGAATTAGCAGAACACTAATCGCTTTCTCAGAAAGCGTCTTTCCAGATTTCATCTGAGGATATTTCGTTTGTCACCATAGCCGTTTATGGGCTTCAAAATATCACTTTGCCAATTCCACAAGAACTCTCTGAGCGGAAGACTTCTTCAAGGGAAAGCTGTACCTGTATTAGATCATTTCACAGAACACAAAGAAGTTTCTCAGAAAGCTTCTTTCTCCTTGTTATCGGAGGATAATTCCTTTGGCCCTATAGTCTTCAAAGGGATCCGAAATATCTGTTTTCAGATTCACCAGAAATAAGGCTAGAAAACAGATCCACAAAACCGAGATGTAACTCTGTGTGATGCATTAACAGAACACTAAGGAGTTTCTCAGAAAGCTTCTTTCCAGATTTCATCTGAGGATATTTCCTTTTTCAACATAGCCCTCTATGGGCTTCCAAATATCACTTTGCCAATTCCACAAGAACTGTCTTAGCGAAAGGCTTCTGGAGGGGAAAGCTGTAACTCTGTGAGATGATTTCACCGAACACAAAGGAGATTCTCAGAAAGCTTCTTTCTCTTTGTTATCAGAGGATATTTCCTTTGGCCGTATAGTCTTCAAAGGGATCCGAAATATCTGTTCTCAGATTACACAGAAATAAGGCTAGCAAAGAGATCCACGAAACAGAGATGTAACTCTGTGAGATGAATTAACAGAACACTAAGCAGTTTCCCAGAAAGCTTCTTACCATATTTCATCTGAGGATATTTCCTTTTTCACCACAGCCCTCTATGGGCTTCCAAATATCACTTTACCAATTCCACAAGAACTGTCTTAGCGAAAGGCTTCTTGAGGGGAAAGCTGTAACTCTCTGACATGATTTCACAGAACACAAAGAAGTTTCTCAGAAAGCTTCTTTCCAGATTTCATCTGAGGATATTTCCTTTTTCACCATAGCCATCTATTGGTTCCAAATATCACTTTGCCAATTCCACAAGAACTGTCTTTGCGAAAGGCTTCTTGA
>NW_020262635.1:0-2854 GCF_003255815.1 Theropithecus gelada | reverse complement strand
TAGGGCCAAAGGGATCCGAAATTTCTGTTCTCAGATTCCACAGAAATAAGGCTAGCAAAGAGATCCACGAAATACAGATGTAACTCTGTGAGATGAATTAACAGAACACTCAGCAGTTTCTCAGAAAGCTTCTTTCCATATTGTATCTGAGGATATTTCCTTTTTCACCATAGCCCTCTACGGGATTCCAAATATCATTTTTCCAATTCCACAAGAACCGTCTTAGCGAAAGGCTTCTGGAGGGGAAAGCTGTAACTCTGTGAGATGATTTCCCAAACACAAAGAAGTTTCTCAGAAAGCTTCTTTCTCTTTGTTATCGGAGGATATTGCCTTTGGCTCTATAGTCTTCAAATGGATCCGAAATATCTGTTCTCAGATTCCACAGAAATAAGGCTAGCAAAGAGACCCACGAAAAACAGATGTAACTCTGTGAGATGAATTAACTGAACACTCTGCAGTTTCTCAGAAAGCTTCTTTCCAGATTTCATCTGAAGATATATCCTTTTTCACAATAGCCCTCTATGGGCTTCCAAATTTCACTTTTCCAATTCCACCGGAATTGTCTTAGCGAAAGGCTTCTTCAGGGGAAAGCTGTAACTCTGTGAGATGACTTCCCAGAACACAAAGATGTTTCTCTGAAAGCTTCTTTCTCTTTGTTATCGGAGGATATTTCCTTTGGCCCTATAGTCTTCAAAGGGATCCGAAATATTTGTTCTCAGATTCCACAAAAATAAGGCTAGCAAAGAGATCCACGAAATACACATGAAACTCTGGGAGATGAATTAAGAGAACACTCAGCAGTTTCTCAGAAAGCTTCTTTCCAGATTTCATCTGAGGATATTTCCTTTTACACCATAGCACTCTAAGGGCTTCCAAATATCACTTTGCCAATTCCACAAGAACTGTCTTAGCGAAAGGCCTCTTGAGGGGAAAGATGTAACTCTGTGAGATGATTTCACAGAACACAAAGAAGTTTCTCAGAAAGCTTCTTTCTCTTTGTTATCGGAGGATATTTATTTTGGCCCTATAGTCTTCAAAAGGATCCGAAATATCAGTTCTCAGATTCCACAGAAATAAAGCTAGGAAAGAGATCCACGAAATACAGATGTAACTCTGTGCGGTGAATTAACAGAACCTCAGCAGTTTCCCACAAAGCTTCTTTTCAGATTTCATCTGAGGATATTTCCTTTTTCACCATAGCCCTCTATGGGCTTCCAAGTATCACTTTGCCAATTTCACAAGAACTTTCTTAGCGAAAGGCTTCTGGAGTTGAACGATGTAACTCTGTGAGATGATTTCACAGAACACAAAGAAGTTTCTCAGAAAGCTTCTTTCTCTTTGTTATCGGACGATATTTCCTTTGGCCCTATAGTCTTCAAAGGGTTATGAAATATTTGTTCTCAGATTCCACAGAAATAAGGCTAGCAAAGGGAACCACGAAATACAGATGTAACTCTGGGAGATGAATTAACAGAACACTCAGCAGTTTCTCAGAAATCTTCTTTCCAGGTTTCATCTGAAGATATTTCCTTTTTCACCCTAGACATCTATGGGCTTCCAACTATCACTTTGTGAATTCCACCGGAGCGGTGTTAGCGAAAGGCTTCTGGAGGGGAAAGCTGTAACTCTGTGAGATGATTTCACAGAACACAAAGAAGTTTCTCAGAAAGCTTCTTTCTCTTTGTTATCGGAGGCTATTTCCTTTGGCCCTATAGTCTTCAAAGGGATCCGAAATATGCGTTCTCAGATTCCACAGAAATAAGGCTAGCAAAGAGATCCACGAAATAAAGATGTAACTCTGTGAGATGAATTAACAGAACACTCAGCAGTTTCTCAGAAAGCTTCTTTCCAGATTTCATCTGAGGATATTTCCTTTTTCACCATAGCCCTCTATGGGCTTCCAAATATCACTTTGCCAATTCCACCGGAATTGTCTTAGCGAAAGGCTTCTTGAAGGAAAAGCTGTAACTCTGTGAGATGATTTCACAGAACACAAAGAAGTTTCTCAGAAAGCTTCTTTCTCTGTGTTATCGGAGGATATTTCCTTTCGCCCTATAGTCTTCAAAGGGATCTGAAATATCTGTTCTCAGATTCCACAGAAATAAGGCTAGCAAAGAGATCCACGAAATACAGATGTAACTCTGGGAGATGAATTGACAGAACACTCAGCAGTTTCTCAGAAAGCTTATTTCCAGATTTCATCTGAGGATATTTCCTTTTTCACCATAGCCCTCTATGGGCTTCCAAATATCACTTTACAATTCCACAAGAACTGTCTTAGCGAAAGGCTTCTGGAGGGGAAAGCTGTAACTCTGTGAGATGATTTCACAGAACACAAAGAAGTTTCTCAGAAAGCTTCTTTCTCTTTGTTATCGGAGGATATTTCCTTTGGCCCTCTAGACTTCAAAGGGATCCGAAATATCTGTTCTCAGATTCCACAGAAATAAGGCTAGCAAAGTGATCCAAGAAATACAGATGTAACTCTATGAGTGGAAGTCACACAGCGCAGAGCAGTTTCTCAGAAAGCTTCTTTCCAGATTTCATCTGAGGATATTTCCTTTTTCACCATAGCCCTCTATGGGCTTCCAAATATCACTTTGCCAGTTCTTCAAGAACTGTCTTAGCGAAAGGCTTTTTGAGGGGATATATGTAACTCCGTGAGATGATTTCACAGAACACAAAGAAGTTTCTCAGAGAGCTTCTTTCTCTTTGATATCGGACGATATTTCCTTTGGCCCTATAGCCTTCAAAGGGATCCGAATATCTGTTCTCAGATTCCACAGAAATAAGGCCAGCAAGGATATCCGCGAAATACAGATGTAAGTCTGTGAGATGAATTAACAGAACACTCAGC
>NW_020262634.1:0-2855 GCF_003255815.1 Theropithecus gelada | reverse complement strand
GGTTGGAAAATAATTAACATAAGTGATCCTTCGAAGCTCAAAACCTATGTTGTTCAGGGTCAGCTGCATTTATTACTTGTGTCATATCTGAGGCCTGAAAGCCATCATTCTCGATACCTTAACGTGATAGTTAACAAACTAACTGTTCTGATTAGAAAAAGGAAAAAGCTTATTTTTAAGGTGACAATGAGAGTGGATGCGGCTAAGGTGAACGGAGAACAGACCTAAGCAAGCACCAAGGCTGGGGTGACTGCCTGTGCTCAGACCCACCAGGGCCTGCTCCTCCATCTCCCTCTGCTGAAAGGGATAACCGCTTCTCCCCCACGACTAAGGGCCTTTTTTAAATACTCACACGAGAAGTGCTATGAAAAGCTGAAAGGTCACAGATAACATTTTTAAAAATAAACATTAACGTAAGCATTTAACAAGCCCATTATGATTTAAAAAAAAAAATGGTATTAAGTTCTTGGGTGTGGTGGCTCATGGCCATAATCCCAGCACTTTGGGTGGCCCAGGTGGGTGCATCACCTGAGGTCAAGAGTTTAAGACCAGCCTGGCCAACGTGGTGAAATCCCTTCTCTAACGAAAATACGAAAATTAGCCAGGCATGGTGGCAGACGCCTGTAGCCCCAGTTACTTGGGAGGCAGAGGGACGAGAATCACTTGACCCCGGGAGGAAGAGTTTGCAATGAGCCAAGATCGTGCCATTGCACTTCAGCCTGGGCGTTGAGTGTGAAACTCCATTCCAAAAAGAAAAAAAAAGTATAAAGTTTTCCTTCCAATGAACCTAGCATTCAGCCACCGAGATATCCTATAGCTACTTATTCAGCCATGAGATACACAACAGGAGATATAGGCGAACAGGACACAGTTCTTCCCTGAAAAAAGGCTGCACCCTCAACAGAAGGGAGGCACACACTCCGAATGGAATCGGCATAGGGAACAGATGCTGCTGCAGGTGGAACTGGCTGCACAGAGCACCTGCTCCCGTGTCTGAGAAACAAGGAGCCGTTGGTGCCATCATCTTCCATACCTGAGCTGGGGCAGTGGGGAGCCTGTCATCACCACCAACACCACCCGGGACAAAGAACCCCAGAACCACACAACGAGCTTACAAACTCACCGAGGCGATGACCGAGCAATGTGCGTGGAGTGATGTGAACACGCAGACGTCAGGGCCACGCGCGGCGTTGGTTTTGTGCATCAACCTGAGCGTGCCCGGGGTGCCCAGATGGCTGGTTCTGCATTATTTCTGTGTGAGATGCATGTTTGCCTCTGGACTGAGTGGAGGCCCATCCTCTCCAGTGTGGGGGGCACCACCCTATCCCCCCAGGGCCCGAGTGAAACAGCAAGGCGGGGAAAACTGGGTTCACTCCACCTGTCTGGCTGATGGGCCAGTGACATCTGTCTTCTGCAGCCCGTGCTCCTGGGTCTCAGCTCCTCAGACCCGGGTGGCATCTGCACCCTCCGCTTCTCAAGTCTTCAAGCCACACCCTCCCAGGACTCTAGCTTGCAGGCTGTGGGTCCTGGGGCTTCCTGGACTCTGTAGCCCCTACAGCAAGCGTCCCCCTGGAGACACACGCACACCCGGCTGGCTGTCCCTCTGGAAGCCCTGACTAAAAGCCGCCCCTGAAAGTGGTCTTCAGAGTTTCTTTCTAGCCCTAAGATCCCAGAGCCCCTCCTACAATTCTAAGTGGAAAGGTGAACAGAGACCAATGGACAGAGGTGTGTGCAAGGACACACCAGGCAACGGCACTGGGCAGGAAGGCACTAACGCTCACTAAGCAAAGAATGTTACTTGCCACAAAAATGAGGACACTAAAGATTTCTTCAAACAGAAATGAGTTTGTTTCATAATTTGCTCTTAATACATAAGAAAGCATAAAAGTAGGCCTATTAACAATTACATAAGTCTTTAGAGGCCCTTGAACTACTTCTGTCCCTTTGTGTTTTTATGCAAAATAAGCCTAAGGTTAAAGAGAATAACGTCACTGGCCACAGCTGGGGCCACGCGAGGACACAGCTTATACCCCTGAGGTCCCTGGGTGCCCCGAGTCCTTCCCTTGCTATTTATGGAAATATGGGAGAAACCAGGAGGTCTGAGTGTGGACCTGGCCGTGCTCCCGGGGGCCGAGGAAAGCACCCATCTGTCCAGTCTTCCCTCCACCCCGCGGTTCCCTCCTACCCAGACTCTTGGGCTGACGCGGCTCATGCACTCAGCAGCGCCATCATTAAACGTTTAGCTTGGCATCACGAGGGCCTTCTCTGGCCTCCTCTGACCACTCCTGAACCTGCAGTCAGCACTAGTCTGCAGGACATGCGTGGACAAAGTTGATGGATCACGGCCTCCAACGAGGAAGGTGCCAGGCAAGGAGTCGGAGAGCCGGGGATGGAGCAGCCCTCACCCAGGGAGGCGAAGGCCAACAGCGGCCACCACCGAGGGCCTCTCTTCCCACCCTGAGGGCAGCTCACCCAGGAAAGCGAAGGCCGACACCGGCCACCACTGAGGACCTCAAGGGCTCTCTCCACCCTGAAGGCGGCTGCGATCACATTTCCCATCGCACCAAGAGACCCCTGTATTGAGCACAAACCTTTCCAACCTTCGAATCAATAAGGAATCACAACACAGACATTCCCTCAATCCAAATGGCCAGCCCACAAAACAGACACGCAATCATACACTTTTCCTGTGGGAAAATCAGTCAGTCCCTGGGGCCTCGCTCCAGGGGTGGGGGAGCATCATGGGGAGATGCCCCAGCCCCAGCCTGGCTCTTCTCTCTACAGCTCCTTTTCCCTCCTCTTCTCCCCGCCCCTTCCCACCCCCTCCTAGCCTCAGAGGCTCCTTCCTCAAATTC
>NW_020262633.1:0-2858 GCF_003255815.1 Theropithecus gelada | reverse complement strand
ATTCAGTACATAGGTGTGGGCAATGACTTCATGACTAAAACACCAAAAGCAAAGGCAACAAATGCCAAAATTGACAAATGGGATCTAATTAAACTAAAGAGCTTCTGCACAGCAAAAGAAACTATCATCAGAATGAACAGGCAACCTCCAGAATGGGAGAAAATTTTTGCAATTTATCCATCTGACATAGGGCTAATATCCAAAATCTACAAAGAACTTAAACAAATTTACAATTAAAAAACGCCATCAAAAAGTGGGTGAGGGATATGAACAGACACTTCTCAAAAGAAGACATTTATGCGGCCAACAAACATATGAAAAAAAGCTCATCATCACTGGTCATTAGAGAAATGCAAATCAAAACCACAAAGAGATACCATCTCATGCCAGTTAGAATGGCAATCATTAAAAGTCAGGAAACAACAGATGCTGGGGAGGATATGGAGAAACAGGAACGATTTTATACTGTTGGTGGGAGTGCAAATTAGTTCAACCATTGTGGAAGTCAGGTGGCGATTCCTGAAGGATCTAGAACCAGAAATACCATTTGACCCAGGAATCCCATTACTGGGTATATACCCAAAGGATTATAAATCATTCTACTATAAGGACACATGCATATGTATTTTTTTTTTGCAGCACTATTCACAATAGCAAAGACTTGGAACCAACGTAAATGCCCATCAATGATAGACTGGATAAAGAAAATGTGGCACATATATACCATGAAATACTATGCAGCTATAAAAAAGGATGAGTTCATGTCCTTTGCAGGGACATGGATGAAGCTGGAAACCATCATTCTCAGCAAACTAACACAAGAACAGAAAACCAAACACCACTGTTCTCATAAGTGGGAGTTGGACAATGAGAACACGTAGACACAGGGAGGGGAACATCTCATACTGGGGCCTGTCAGGGGATGGGGGGCTAGGGGAGAGATAGCATTAGGAGAAGTGCCTTATGAAGATGATTGTTTGATGGGTGNACTATTAACGAAGATTGTAGCCACTGGGTCCTGAGGGTTTTACTAGATATTGGTTACTGAAACTGAACTTGCTTGAATTCTTTTTTTTTTTTTTTTTTCCACCATGGTTTCCCGCATTTCAACGTATCACCTGTTTTTGTTCTCGAACTTTATTTAAATATTTTCAACAAAATTATATTACTTATGAATCATCCCTTCTTCCCTGATTTTTGAAATTACCCATTGCTTCCTATGATAATGATTCTTCTGGTCCTTTCTGTAGTTAACTTACATTAGAGTTTGTAAATATTCACACATTTTGGAATTGCATATAATTGTCTTCTTAATTATTTTTTCCTCTTCCCCCAAAGTTGTTATTTCTCTTAACTCTTTGTGGGAAAAATTAAGCCCACGTTTCACTTTTTTTATATACTTGTTTGTCATGGAGCTCCTTGATTTATGCTCAAATTGCTTTTCAAGTTTTAGGGAAAGACATTATTTGGGTTTTGTTTAGTGTATCAAGCTTTTTTTGTTTTTTTTGTTAGACGTATCAAGAAGTGTAGACTTTTCTATACATAATATCCTTTTCCCCACAGTAGTCTTTTGAAAAGTCTGTTAAAATAAAGGTCATCAAAATATCTCTTCCTAAACCTTTCCTCTACCCGAAATACCTCTGGAATGATATGGTCCTTTCTCCCTTCTTGCTTTTGTAGAAGTCCAAAGCTAATCTGCCCTGATCCGGACTGCGTGCACTTGTGCCTTTTGGGACCCTTGTGTCATTTGTTCTTCCTTCTCTTCTAATCTCAAAAATGTATTTTCTCTGTTGGCTCTTTTCATTTAACATAGATGTATACTCACCCTTTTTGTTGAATCTTGGAATAAAAGCCTTTCTTTACCATATGTCTCCCTTTAACTACTACTACATCTCTCTTCTCAGCCAAATACTTGAGAAGAGAAGCCCTCAGTTTGTGTCATTGTTTTCACACCTCCAGTTCAATACCTTACCCACTACCTGACATCCAGCTCACTCACACACACACAAGCCCGATCATTAAGTTGTCATAGCCAATTTGTCGCTTTCCTGCCCTCCTGGCAACATTTGACTCTGTGCATTGAGATAATACATGTTGAGTACCTATTGACCAGGCACTGTGTTAGGTACTGCTGTGATAGAAATGAAAAGCAGACATCATCTCCTTTCTAATGACTTACAGAGGCAGCCATTCCTGATTTATATGCAGGTCTCTTGACTCCCATTGCTCACTTTTGCAAGCTTCACTTAATGCCATAGAAATCACCCTATTCTCCAGGATTTTTTCTTCCCAATTATTCTTACTATATACAGCTTCTCAAGGCAATCACTTCCATGCCCATGGCTTCCATTGCATTCTCTATTCTCTGAGGACAATAGAATTTTAAATGTTTTGTTTCATGTATTAGCTTTTATTTTATGCAAGATGCCTCATTTGCTATAAGCATAGATTCAGAGTTGCTCCATGAAAGTAATAAATGCAAAATGGTGATATTGTTAGCATGCAAATTTTAGGAAATTTCCCCAGTTACTCTTAATGGTTTGATTTAGTATGTGTGTTATTTTTGAAAACGTATGTTGGGATGTCACAGATGAACTTAGCCTACAGAGACTTATATTCAACTTTTGACCATAGAACTCCATTTTATGTGATACTGAGAGTAAAACCTATCTTTTCCTCCTTACCTATTTCTCTTCTTATATTCTCTGCCAGGAGGAAGGCACCACTATGTACCCAGTCTTCCCCAGCAGAGTCTGAGCACTCTGTTTTCCCTCTACTTCCCCTCTTCTTTCACATCTCATTACCAAGCACTTCCTATTCCATCTCCCAAATGATCAGAAAACTTTTTCCTCCACTTT
>NW_020262632.1:0-2858 GCF_003255815.1 Theropithecus gelada | reverse complement strand
AGGAAGCTGATTTTCTCCTGGTGAAACACAAGCAAAACCTCTTCCCCAGGTTATCACCTTCCCTATTTCCCATGTCTTATTTTTGTTGTCTTTCCACCAAATCAGTTTTCCTTCATGTGGACTGTTCTTTTTACCAGTAAGATGTTGTTCTGCAGAAGTAGTAGTCTGATTTCTATAAATGTTTAAAAAATTTAAAGTATAGAGTGCTAGATTAAGCTGCATCTGAGGAGTGGTACACTCCTTACTGTCTCCCCCTTTTTTTTGTTTAACTAACTGAGTTTTGAGTGTTCTATTAGTTCTTTCAACTATGGCCTGTCCTTGGGAATTATAAGGAATTCCTGTTGTATGTGTAATATTCCACTGATTTAAGAATTTTTGGAAAGCTTTACTACAATAACCTGGTCCATTGTCAGTTTTAATTTTTTCTGGAACTCCCATTACAGCAAAACAAGATAATAAATGTTTTTTAACATGGGAAGTACTTTCTCCTGTCTGGCATGTTGCCCATATGAAATGTGAATAAGTATCAACTGTTACATGAACATATGATAATTTTCCAAATGAAGGTACATGGGTAACATCCATTTGCCATAATGCATTAGGACACAGACCTCTGGGATTAACTCCTGCCTCTTGAGTGGGCAGGTGTAGTACTTGACACTGGGTGCAATGTTGTACAATATCTTTTGCCTGTTTCCATGTGACATCAAATTTGTTTTTTAACCCTGCTGCATTTACATGAGTCAAAGCATGAAGTTCTTGTGCTTTTATGAATGCAGAGGATACCAGTAAGTCAGCTTGTTCATTTGCTATAGTTAAAGGTCCTGGTAAATTAGTGTGTGCTCGAATATGAGTAATATAAAATGGGAAATTCCTTTTTCTTACAGTTTGTTGTAATAAATTGAACAACTGGTTTAACTGATCATCCATGCTATATTTAATTAGAGCTGTTTCAACATCCCTTGTAGCCTGTACTACATATGCAGAATCTGATATAATATTAACAGGTTGATTAAAATCTTGTAACACTGTAATGACTGCAACCAACTCTGCTCTTTGAGCTGAATGATACTGAGTTTTGATTACTCGCTCTTTTGGTCCTGTGTAAGCCGCTTTTCCATTGCTGGAACCATCAGTAAATACTGTCAGAGCATTTTCTAAAGGCTCATGTCTGGTAATTTTAGGTAAAATCCAAGTAGTCAATTTTAAAAACTGGAAGATTTTTGTTTTTGGGTAATGATTATCAATGATTCCCACAAAATCAGCAAGGCCAATCTGCCATGCACCAGAATTGATAAAGGCTTGCCTAACTTGTTCCTTGGTTAAAGGAACAACTATTTTGTCTGGGTCATTACCACACAATTTTATTATTCGTAATCTTGCCTGACCAATTAATGTAGCTATTTGATCCAAGTACAATGTAAAAGTCTTAACTGTACTGTGAGGAAGAAATGACCACTCCACAAGATCAGTGTTTTGAATAATGATGCCTGTTGGAGAATGTACAGTAGCAAAAATCAAAAGTTGGAGCGGGGCTAAAGGATCTATTCTACTTATTTGCGCTGACTGAATTTTTTCTTCCACTAATTTAATTTCTTTTGTTGCCTCTGAGGTTAATATTCTTTTACTATTTAAGTCTGGATCTCCTCTTAGGATAGAGAACAAATTTGACATGGCATAAGTAGGAATGCCTAGAGTTGGCCGAATCCAATTAATATCGCCTAACAATTTTTGAAAGTCATTTAATGTTTTTAATGTATCTTTTCTTATTTCTATTTTTTGTGGCTTAATTTTTCTATTTTCTATCTGCATCCCTAAATAATGAAAAGGAGCAGAGGTTTGGATCTTATCAGATGCTATTGTTAGTCCTGCGTTGGCAACCTCTGCTTGCAGAAATGTGTAACAGTCAATTAATTTTTCTCTTGTTTCTGCAGCACATAAAATATCATCAATATAGTGAATGATATAACAATCTGAAAATTTGTCTCTAACTGGTTGAAGGACTTGACCTACGAAAGTTTGACAAATAGTTGGACTATTAAGCATTCCCTGAGGTAGTACTTTCCACTGAAACCTGGTGGCTGGTTCTTTATTATTTATGGCTGGTATAGTAAAGGCAAATTTTTCACAATCTTGCTCTGCCAGAGGAATGGTAAAAAAGCAATCCTTAAGATCAATTATAATTAAAGGCCAGTCTTTTGGGATCATGGCCGGAGAGGGCAACCCGGGTTGAAGAGGCCCCATGGGTTGAATTACAGCATTTACGGCTCTTAAGTCCATTAACATACGCCATTTGCCTGATTTTTTCTGAATTACAAATACAGGAGAATTCCAGGGTGAGAATGAAGGCTCAATGTGTCCTTTTTTTAATTCTTCCTTTGTTAATGAATGTAAAGCCTCCAGTTTTTGCTTCGGTAGCGGCCACTGATTTACCCATACCGGTTTTTCTGTTTTCCAAGTTAATGGAATGGGTTTAGGAGGCTCTACAGCGGCTGCCCCTAAAAAGGATACCCTATTCCTTTTCTTTCTTGATTTTTCTCAGTCTCAATTGGGACTTTAATGCCATTTGCATTTTTTCCTAACCCCTTTCCTGGCATATATCCCATCTTAGTCATGATTTTTTGACTCGTGGGGCTGAATAATGGAGCGGGCATAATGATTTCCGCACCCCATTGTTGTAATAAATCTCGACCCCATAGATTAACAGGAATTGAAGTAATCATTGGCTGAACAGTACTTTCTTGATTATCTGGTCCTAAACAATGTAAAATCATTGTACTTTCGTACACTTCTGAAGCTGTGCCTACGCCAACAAGTCTTGTAGCAGCCTTTTGTTTAGGCCAATTTTTTGGCCACTG
>NW_020262631.1:1368-2858 GCF_003255815.1 Theropithecus gelada | reverse complement strand
AAGGGATCCGTAATATCTGTTCTCAGATTCCACAGAAATAAGGCTACCAAAGAGATCCACGAAATACAGATGTAACTCTGTGAGATGAATTAACAGAACACTAAGCAGTTTATCAGAAAGCTTCTTTCCAGATTTCATCTGAGGATACATCCTTTTTCAACTTAGTCCTCTATGGGCTTCCAAATATCACTTTGCCAATTCCACAAGAACTGTCTTAGCGAAAGACTTCTTGAGGGGAGAGCTGTAACTCTGTGAGATGATTTCACAGAACACAAAGAAGTTTCTCAGAAAGCTTCTTTCTCTTTGTTATAGGAGGATATTTCCTTTGGCCCTATAGTCTTCAAAGGGATCCGTAATATCTGTTCTCAGATTCCACAGAAATAAGGCTAGCAAAGACATCCAGGAAATACAGATGTAATTCTGTGAGTGGAAGTCACACATCACAGAGCAGTTTCTCAGAAATCTTCTTTCCAGATTTCATCTGAGGATATTTCGTTTTTCACCTTAGCCCTCTATGGGCTTCCAAATATCACTTTGCCAATTCCACAAGAACTGTCTTAGCGAAAGGCTCCTTTAGGGGAAAGCTGTAACTCTGTGAGGTGATTTCACAGAACACAAAGAAGTTTCCCAGCAAGCTTCTTTCTCTTTGTTATCGGAGGATATTTCCTTTAGCCCTATAGTCTTAAAAGGGATCCGAAATATCTGATCTCAGATTCCACAGAAATAAGGCTAGCAAAGAGATCCACGAAATACAGATGTAACTCTGTGAGATGAATTAACAGACCACTAAGCAGTTTATCAGAAAGCTTCTTTCCAGATTTCATCTGAGGATATTTCCTTTTTCACCTTAGCCCTCTATGGGCTTCCAAATATCACTTTGCCAATTCCACAAGAACTGTCTTAGCGAAAGGCTTCTTGAGGGGAACGCTGTAATTCTGTGAGATGATTTCAGAGAACACAAAGAAGTTTCTCAGAAATCTTCTTTCTCTTTGTTATCGGAGGATATTTCCTTTGGCCCTATAATCTTCAAAGGGATCCGAAATATCTGTTCTCAGATTCCACAGAAATAAGGCTAGCAAAGTGATAAACGAAATACAGATGTAACTCTGTGAGATGAATTAACAGAACACTAAACAGTTCCTCAGAAAGCTTCTTTCCAGATTTCATCTGAGAATATTTCCTTTTTCACCATAGCCCTCTATGGGCTTCCAAATACAACTTGGCATATTCCACAAGAACTGTCTTAGCGAAAGGCTTCTTGAGGGGAACGCTGTAACTCTGTGAGATGATTTCACAGACCACAAAGAAGTTTCTCAGAAAGCTTCTTTCTCTTTGTTATCGGAGGATATGTCCTTTGGCCCTATAGTCTTCAAAGGGATCCGAAATATCTTCTCTCAGATTCCACAGAAATAAGGCTAGCAAAGAGATCCACGAAATACAGATGTAACTCTGTGAGATGAATTAACAGAACACTAAGCAGTTTCTCAGAA
>NW_020262631.1:0-1326 GCF_003255815.1 Theropithecus gelada | reverse complement strand
AGCAGTTTCTCAGAAAGCTTCTTTCCAGATTTCATCTGAGGATATTTCCTTTTTCAGCATAGCCCTCTATGGGCTTCCAAATACAACTTGGCCAATTCCACAAGAACTGTCTTAGCGAAAGGCTTTTTCAGGGGAAAGCTGTAACTCTGTGAGATGATTTCACAGAACACAAAGAAGTTTCTCAGAAAGCTTCTTTCTCTTTGTTGTCGGAGGATATTTCCTTTGGCCCTAAAGTCTTCAAAGGGATCCGTAATATCTGTTCTCAGATTCCACAGAAATAATGGTAGCAAAGAGATCCACGAAATACAGATGTAACTCTGTGAGTGGAAGTCACACATCACAGAGCAGTTTATCAGAAAGCTTCTTTCCAGATTTCGTCTGAGGATATTACCTTTTTCACCATAGCCCTCTATGGGCTTCTAAATATCACTTTGCCAATTCCACAAGAACTGTCTTAGCGAAAGGCTTCTTGAGGGGAACGCTGTAACTCTGTGAGATGATTTCTCAGAACACAAAGAAGTTTTTCAGAAAGCTTCCTTCTCTTTGTTATCGGAGGATATTTCCTTTGGCCCTATACTCTTCAAAGGGATCCGAAATACCTGTTCTCAGATTCCACAGAAATAAGGCTAGCAAAGAGATGCACGAAATACAGTTGTAACTCTGTGAGATGAATTAACAAAACACTGAGCAGTTTCTCAGAAAGCTTCTTTCCAGATTTCATCTGAGGATATTTTGTTTTTCACCTTAGCCCTCTATGGGCTTCCAAATATCACTTTGCCAATTCCAAAAGAACGGTCTTACCGAATGGCTTCTTGAGGGGAAAGCTGTAACTCCGTGAGATGATTTCACAGAACACAAAGAAGTTTCTGATAAAGCATCTTTCCCTTTGTTTTCGGAAGGTATTTCCTTTGGCCCTATAGTCTTCAAAAGGGATCCAAAATATCTGTTCTCAGATTCGACAGAAATAAGGCTAGCAAAGAGATCCAGGAAATACACATATAACTCGGTGAGTGGAAGTCACACATCACAAGGCAGTTTCTCAGAAAGCTTCTTTCCAGATTTCATCTGAGGATACTTTCTTTTTCACCATATCCCTCTATGGGCTTCCAAATATCACTTTGCCAATTCCACAAGAACTGTCTTAGCGAAAGGCTTCTTGCGGAGAAAGCTGTAACTCTGTGAGATGATTTCACAGAACACAAAGTAGTTTCTCAGAAAGCTTCTTTCTCTTTGTTATCGTAGGATATTTCCTTTGGCCCTATAATCTTCAAATGGATCCGAAATATCTCCTCTCAGATTCCACAGAAATAAGGCTGGCAAAGAGAT
>NW_020262630.1:0-2860 GCF_003255815.1 Theropithecus gelada | reverse complement strand
GAAGGAAGGAAGGAAGGAAGGAAGGAAGGAAGGAAGGAAGGAAGGAAGGAAGGAAGGAAGGAAGGAAAGATTTGAAAGATTCTATGTCAAATTTTGTTTTTTTCATTTCACCAGCACATGTGAAAACTTTTAGGTGCCAAGTGACTATGAATTGAAGTTTTTAAAATTCTGAAAATGGTTAGTGCTTTCCTCATTATTTGAATTCTAGGGTTGATGTAAACAGAAGTGATACCACAAGTCCAATCCAATAATGGGAAACAAGATGACCACTACATGGCATATTCTGTAATGTCACATTACTTCTTTTGGTACACTGCGTTAGAGCTATTAGTCGCAAGCAAGTTTTATCTCAAGAACAAACTGGTAGACTCATCTGACCTGCCTAGAACCCTGTGTTGATTCTAAAGACTGAACCCAAGCTCAGCTGGAAGGAGTACTGTGGGGATGCCTGCGATTTCTAGTCTTACTATCAACTAAACTGTTCACTACAGTAACTGATATCTCAGGGCCTTGAAAATTACTGTTCAATTATGTCTTATTAGCTGGATGTGATAGCTAATTGAATTACATGCAGCTTGACTCGGGATATAACATGATCTATGGTATAGTTAAATATTGTTACAATTAGGCTTTCTGAACTTTTGCTATATTAAATATTTGCCTGGTTTGTGTCTAGACCTATTAGATACTAAGTTATATGCTATCATGACCATACTATAGTGAATCTTCAACAAGCAAAATTACTGCTCAATTTTTAAATAAGAAAATCAAAATCCTGAAGAGACATATTTGCTTTTTATCCAGTGACTGATTTGGCACTAGAGACTCAGAGAAAAAAAAAAAGCGTAATTATTTTATATATGATGAGTAATTTAAAGACATTGTTCTAAGTATAGTTATCTGGTTCTTAAACAGTTTTATTACTTAAAGTAATAAACATACTGTAGTTCTTCCTTTTCCTTAGTGGATACATTCCAAGTCCCCACAGTGAGTGCCTAAAACCTCGGATAGTACCAAACCCTATAAAGACATATAGACAATTTTTTTCTATATATATGTATCTATGATAAAGTTTACTTTATGTATTAAACATAGTAAGAGATTAACAACAATAACTAATAATAAAATAGAACAATCATAACAGTATACTGTAAGAAAAGTTATGAAAATGTGGTCTCTCAAAATATCTTGGTGTACTGTACTCACCTATTTTTGGGGGCCTCTGTTTACCAAGGGCATTGAAACCATGGAACATGAAACCATGGATAAGAGAGAACTACTGAATTTCATAGTACACAGAAGAAACAGGAGTTTGATTCAACTACACGTATTTCTTCACAAATAAGTTAGAAAAAATATAAAATATTCAAGTTTACTAAGATTACATTTTAAAATAAAAATTAAAAGAGAAATTAAAGTTGATGACTGTGGTTTTAAACATTTACACTCCTTACTTATTTCTAGCAAGGGACAGTATCCATGTACATAACCCACTCTGCTGATGGCAGAGTGACTGGTACACTGTGTTTTCAGGCCTGAGTTATTAAGCATTTCCCTTTTCCCCTAGATTTCCTTGCAGTATGTGCTACTGAAAGAAATAAATTGCCCTGAGACATGACAGTTAAAAAATACTAACTTTGGGTAGGAAAAAAAATGAAAATGTAAGTGACATACTTGGGTGTCACTTCAATATCAAATTGATCTTCAAATTGCCGCTGTATGCATGTTTACAGTGGAGCCACTGAGATCCAAATGCAATCAGCGTGCGGGGGGGTAATTATCAGAGTGGTTGGGAGAGGTCACATACCCAGCAGACTCAGCTTCATGGATGTAGACATTGGCCCCACAGGCTGTCAGCAAACACAGTTAAAATCAATCTATGCTCTGGTGAAGGAGATGCATTCAAAGGACACAAATCATCTTTTAAAGTCAACTTCTCTGTAATTTGTCTCAATTTCCTTTCATCTGTTATGATCCTCATTTTCTTTTCCAGCAAATGAATTCTCAATTTGCTATCGAGGGAGCTACCAGGTGTGACACTTTTTAATTTGCCAGACCATCTAACTATTCTTATTGGAAATTTCATTCTTTCTTAAAGCCAACCAAATGATTATGGCGCATGGTGCATGGGGCAGAACATCACAGAAGCATGAATAAATATCCACCACTTCAATAAGCATGTAAGTATGCTAGCAGTTACAGCTTCCCACTGAGTGTTCAGTGCAGCAGAATGATGCAGAGCTATGATCGTGGTGTATTCAAAAGACTAAGCAGATGTATCTTTGCACAACTCTGGAGGCATTCATTCATTACATCGCTTCAGGATTTAGATGCATTTGAGAAACAAGATCAATGGCATGAGACAATTTATTAGTCATGTTTTGCCAGACGATAAAGGAGCTTTTTAATACTTCTTTTCTAGAAAAACAAAGTATTATAAAAAATACTTTTCTATTTTCAATAAATATTCTTTGGCATTTTCAACAAACAAACCAGACAGGAGTAAATTTACTTACAATGCCAATGAAATTAACCTGTCCAATCACTTAGCCACACAGATACTTGATCTGCTCAACTCTAGCAACATTTATGTCCACTGTCACTCATCCACTTATAGTCACATCCTGAATTCTGTCAATACCTCTAACTCCCCCATCTCTGAAACTCTAAATTGCAAATCCCTTTGATGAGTTCCAACTCCCTTGCTTCATGTCTTTCCTTCAGACTTCCCTTGCAAAATACCAACTCCATAGTTGTGTTTGATTCAAGCCATTCATTCATGGAAATTGATGCCCCTGCAAATATATGTTCTCCCATCTCAACATCGCCAAGCAATTCACCCATTTCTTTTCATATAAAC